>NW_020954580.1:15195203-15212054 GCF_900497805.2 Vombatus ursinus | reverse complement strand
AACAAACATTGTTATAACCAACTACTGCATGCCCTATGGCTTACCTGAGCTTTCAATCCCATTTTATGAAGCTTTCGTCCCTTGATGAATCCTTTCATCCCATTTTCCACTAGGAAAAGGCTAATACCATGGGCAGGAGAGCGAGCTTCACGGTTTGTAACAGCAACGACTATCACTAAATCACTCATCCACCCATTAGTAATGAACACCTGTATAAAAACACATAACATTGTGAGAGATGATCTCTGAGGATCTCTCAGGGTATAATCACTCATCCACCCATTAGTAATGAACACCTGTATAAAAACACATAACATTGTGAGAGATGATCTCTGAGGATCTCTCAGGAGTGAAGCCTCCTCAAAGAGTTAATCGTTTGACCTTGTAAAGAAACATGCTTTTTAACACATCCTGTACTTTACCGGACCCTCCCCCTTCCCAAACTTATTTTTAGGCACATAGCAGGAAGGAATAACAACCCCCCCCTTCTAAAACTGCTTGCTCACTCTTGCAAAAACTTCCCACCTTTTTCTTGTCTCCAGGAAACTATTTTTTTTTCTTTCTTTGTTCTCTGTTGCTGGGGTAGACTTTCTGAGAATAGATTGTGCCCTCAAGGCTTGCACCAATGAGCTGAGAGGAAGGCGGTTAGGAGGAGGAGTTGCAGTTAAGAATCTATACAATCTGTCTTTGTTGAGCACACCCTGGCACTCTCCCAGCAGAGCCATCTTATGCAGACGGAGGGTGCCCTTTCTCGAGAAAGCTGATAAAGAAAACTTTCTTTTTGCTAATATCTCTGAGTCTCTGATTTATTGGTAAGGGTCTCTGTATCCCACACAACATCAAAATACTTTATGATGCTCCAAAGAGCTTGGCCTAATAGCCAATAAGACCTGAGTTCAAGCCTCTCCACTGACATACCAGCTGTATGATCCTGGAAAAGTCAAATTAATCTCTTAGTCAGTGCTCTAGACAACTCTCTAAATTGCAGCAAAGGGGTCAATCTGCACTGGCAGGAATTCCCTATGCAAATGAAATCACAGGTCCAGTCTTTTTTCCAAGTCTGTGTGCTGAAAAGGAAGACTGCTATTTCATTCAGAAGAAGCCAAAGGCATGCTCCCCACTTCTTCAGCTAGAGTCAGCTAAACAACAATAGACTTCATTTCTCAGAAAGGAATGTAAAGGAAAAGTGTCTCTCAATATTTGTTCTGCTAAGACTGTAAAAAATGACAAGCAGCACACTCTGTTATCAACCCCAAAACAGTTATCCATTGGACAGTTAGAAACCAGCCTAGAATGAAATACCACTGAAGGAGCTCGAGGCAAAGCAACATCACAGGACTGTGGCATACACATAACAATATTTAAAAGATCAATTCTGTGTAATTCAACAAGTTCTTACTGCTAATCTTCTATGTCCCAAGTGGGAATATGAGGACCAAAAAAAAGGCTGAAGATCACTGGCCTGTTCTCCCTGAGGATACACATATAAATAAATACAAAGTGTGCAAAAAATAAATACAAAGTAATTTGGATATGGGAAGGGAGAGGGAGCACTCCCAATTCATGAATCAGGAAAAGTCTCTTATAGAAGGTGGTTCTTGAGTTAAGTCTTATGAAGAAGTGAGCATTACAGAAAAGAGGTGGACAGTAATGCACAAAGGAAGATCAATTAGGCCAGTCTGGCTAAAGTGAGTGAGAGTAGAACCCTGTATTTTTCTCTTCCCAGTAGTACATAAAAGTATGCGATAAAAACAAAGAACAGAACTTGTCACCAGTCAAATCACAATAATAACTTACACTTCTATAGGGTTTTACAGTTCACAAAGTAATTTCATGCTCATTACCTCCTTTAATTGTTACAATAACCCTAGGAGACAGTTAAAGAAGAAAGAATCACAGATTTAAAGCTGGAATATACATACCTCAGTTGAAGAAACTGAGGCCAAGAGAGGTTGTGTTTTCCCCTAACTCACACAAGGAATAGGCTTCATGAACAAGAGTGGACCCAAATGCTGACTCCAAATCCAGCTATTGATCCAGGATCCACCTTGCCCATTAGTCTTATTTCACAGATGGTGGAACTTCAGAGTGCCCAGGCTAATTAACAGCAATAGTGCTAACAGAACTTGGGTCCTCTGACTACAAACCCAGGGGTCTTTCCAATTTGCTGCTTCTATTTAATTAGATACAATTCAACAAATATGCTATTGGATTCCCACTTCAATTTTCAGCCTAATTTCCTGAGAAGGGCCCCTAAAAGCCTACCTGCCCTTTAATGCCACACAAAAGAGTTCTACTGTATTTTACAAAGGCCAATTAGGAAGGCATATTACCTTCAGAGAAGAGTCCTCCATTTGGCCTGGGGTGAGCAAGAGCTCAGTGACTTAGGCATTTCATCCCACTTCAAATTATGTCAAATCTCCTGTATCTAGACAGATACCTGTCCGTAATAGGTAGGAGCATATTAGAGATGGATCCTAAAAGACACACATAATTCTAGGACTGAGAGGCAGCCAGTGCAAAGATGAAGAATCAGGAGATACAATGTCATGTGTGTGAGGGATGGACAAAAGGTCAGTTTAGAGGGATCTCAGCTTAAAAGCAGGGAAATAATAGTGTAAGATAATGTTGAAAGGTTAGTACAGTGCCTGGCACATAATAAGTACTTAATAAATGTTTATTGATTTAGTAATTAAAGGAGTAGGTTGGGGCCATGTTATAAAGGGATTTAGATGACAAAGAAAGGTGTTTAGGAGATGAAATCAAAGAATGGATCAAGTAATAAAGCATATGGCATTAAATATACATAAATTAGGAGTAATAAGCAAGAACAAACAACCTTAACACAAGCAGGTAAATGTGACCTCAGAGCAATCACTTGAACTTTGGTGGAATGGGACTGACTAATGGAATACAGCTCTAGAAAGATACACTGTACTTTATTCACAAGGCACAAAACTGACAGAAGCAGCTAGGAGTTATAGTGGATAGAGCCCGGGGCTCTATTAGGTCAGGAAGACCTAAGTTCAAATCCAGCCTTAGATACTTACTAGCTGTGTAACCCTGGGTTAAGTCACTCTGTCTGCCTTAGTTTCCTCATCTGTAACATAATACATGACATATACAATATAAAAATATCTTAAAATTTATACTTTATATAAAACAGATTTTTTTTAAAAAAAATACAAATACAATAAAGCAAGAGAGTCCCTGTCATCAAGGAATTTATATTCTAATGGGGAAACAACACATATGGAAGCTGAAAAGAGAGTAAGAGTTAGAAATTGGACTGAAATTGGTTTGACTAGAAGGGCTAGGTTTTACAAACCTTGCTGCCATTGAGAATCCAGTCACTTCCATCTCTCTTGGCATTTGTTCTTATGCCCTGTAAGTCACTGTAATTGGTAAGAAAGAGGAAAAAAAATAAAGGAAACTAACATCACCACCCAGTAAAAATCCAGCAATAAAAACAATACTGAAATAACTGGCTATAAAACAGGAGAGGCGATTAATAACTAAGGTGAATTTAAACATATCTTTAAAATGCTTTCTCAGGGCATAAAGAAAAACACTGTCAACTTTACATTACAAAAATTATAAGCACTGCATCTTCTGTTGCATTCAGAAGGATATATATATATATGTATGTATGTATGTATGTATGTGAGTATACATATACATAGTAATGCACAAATCAGAGCTGACTATGAAAATAGGAGAAAATGTGTATAAGGCATATTAGTAAAGCAGGAAAAACTTCTTTTTTGGCTCTGTACCCCCACCCCAGCACCAGGGCAGTGCTTGTCACACAGTAGGTGCATAAATGACAAACGACTGATGGCATGATATGAAAGCACTTCAATAAGACCCGAGTTCAAATCCGAATTCTGACACTCAGAAGCTGTGTGAGCCTGGGCAAGTCACTTAACCTCTGTTTGTCTCAGTTTCCTCAACTGTAAAACAGGGATGTATAATAGCAGAGTTTAGCACAGTCTTCCCAGAAGCAGAGCCCCCGGTATGCTTGACCATGCTGGGCAAGATTGAGAAGTTTAAGGCAATACAATAAGTAAAGGGAGACAAAGGAAAGAGCACTAATTTTCCCCCTTTTATTGGTATGAATGTGTTAAATGAATGAATGTGTTGAATTAATGGTTAAAAGCCAAACCAAAACCAAAGGTCTATGGAACAAATGTCTACTTCTGCCACGTCACTGAACCAGGCAGAACCAAAGCCCAGCAATCGTGCATGATGTGATGCTCCTTGCCTAAGGCGAGTCCAGCATTTCACCACAGTGTAGGTAGTGAGGCCTGACTCAATAGTATTCTGTTATCCAGGGGTTAATGACTATATTTTCACTGCCCCAAAGCAGGAGGAAGCATGATAAAAGGGGGAGAGGGGTTTCAATGTGGGATCTGCCTGACCTTCGCAGAGGGGGAGATAGCCTCAGGCAGATGACAGGAATTCTAAACCAGCAGAGACAAAGTCAACATGAACATTTTACTTAAGTACAAATCTGACGATGTCACGCTACCCTGCTGACTCAACCCCAGCGGCTCTCTATTACCTCTAGTATAAGATACAAACACCTCTATTTAGCATTTAAATCCCTTCACAACACGGCCCCAACTTACTCCTTCAATTACTCAATCAATAAACATTTATTAAGCACTGGCTCTGTGCCAGGCACTGTGCTAACCTTTTGGCATTATCCTGTGCTACTAGTTCATGCTAAGATCCAGCCAAACTGACCCTCTGTCTGTCAGACACTCTGTCTTTGCGCCGGCTGTCTCTCAATCCTGGAATACACTCCATCCCTCCCTCCTCCTCCGAGTCCATTACTCTTTCCTTTAAGATACAGTTTAAGCAACACCTTCCCAGATCCCCTCAGCTGCTAGTGCTGCCCTCTCTTTCATACTACACTATATTAAACTATATGAATGAGGGATTCATGCTCACAGGGTTGTTGTGAGGATCAAATGAGATAACATTTATAAAGCCCTCAGCACGGTATGTAGCACATTTGTTGCTTCTAGTGTTTGGTTATTCAGTTGTGTCCGACTCTTTATGATGCCGGGAACCGTAACACTCCAGTGCTATCCATGGGGTTTTCTTGGCAAGGATACTGGAGTGGTTTGTCATTTCCTCCTTAAGTGGATTAAGATGAAGAGGGTAAGTGACTTGCCCAAGGTCACAGAGCCCATGTCTAAGACCAGATTTGAACTCAGTTCTTCCTGACCATTTCTATTCAAGTCTGATACCATTGGTATAGTGGATAGAGTAACAACTTGGAGTCAGGAAGACCTGGGTTCAAATCTTGTCCTAGACACTTACTAGTGTGAACCTGGTCAAGTTAGTTAAGCTCAGAAGGCCTCCATTTCCTCATTTTACAAATGAGGGGTTAGACTCAATGGCCTTGAAGGTTTCTTCCAACTCTAAATCTATGACAATAAATGCCTGCTGACTGAACAGCATTATTAATTTTGGAGTAAATTTATGGTTTGTAATCATAGCTTACGGCAGCCAGCTGGCACAGTGGATAAAGTGGTGGGCCTGGAGACAAGATGACTCATCTTCCTGAGTTCAAAGCTGGCCTCAAACTGGCTGTGTGACCCTGGGCAAGTCACTTAACCCTGTTTGCCTAAGTTTCCTCATTTGTAAAATGACCTGGAGATGGAAATGGCAAACCATGAGTATCTTTGCCAAGAAAACCCCAGATGGGGTCACAAAGAACCAGATGTGACTGAATGATTCAACAACAACAAATCATAGCTTTATAGCTAAAGAAGAGAAACACATTTTCCCAAGTCATAAATCAGGTACTGAAGTATAGTTGTTTTCACTCAACAAACCTGATAAAACAATAGACCCTGAAATTCTTGGCAAACAAAGGTCATTTTCTGGCAAGACTGCTAAGAATATCCAAACAAAATTCATCAAGCTTACCTTCCTGCCCCAGGTTCTGTCATAGCTATGGCCCCAATACACTTGCCTGTAGTCATCTCAGGGATAAATCGTTTAATCTGTTCTTCTGATCCATAGTTTGTAATATAGGGCATAACGATGTCTGAATGAAGACTAAATCCAGGGCCTGTACAATTTGAGTATGCTCTTAGAAAGTAATGGGGTAAGGGTGGGAGAGGGGAGGAGAGCAAGAGGAAAAAAAAATTTAATGGGTTACATTCTTCATGGTTGGGGGGGAAGTACCCCATTTAGAACAACCTAATATCCTTCCCTATTTCTTGATATTGTATGGGTACCACTAGGCTATCCCTCCCTCTCTTACTCTATGACTAGACTATTTTTTTTTTCTTTAACTCTGGTCATATTTTTGAAAAAAATATGAAGAGTTTTTTCTTTAAAGGATCAAATGTCAGCCTTATAAATAGACTTTCATGAATATTTGACTAAAGTATTTTAATAACTATTTTCAACATCTACAGATTGAGCAATTTAAAAGACACCATCTCCTTTCCTGTCCTCTCCCCATTTCCATAGCTCCAGTGATTTAATCTGAATTTTCAGGCTTCAAAGGAAAATACAGCATTAATGTCTGAAAATAGTTGAGAAGGGGCGGGGCCAAGATGGTGGAGTGAAAGCAATGACTTGCTTGAACTCTCTCCCAAACCCCTCCAAATACCTGTAAAAAAAATGGCTCTAAACAAATTCTAAAGCAGCAGAACCCACAAAAAGACAGTGTGAAACAAATTTACAGCCCAAGACAACCTGGATGGTTAATAGGAAAGGTATATCGCGCCAGGCTGGGAAAGGAGCACAGTTCGGTGTGGGTGCGCAGACTGCAGCAAACCTGGAGCAGGCCTCAGAGGACTGAATCACAGGCAGCTGTGGTGGTTGCCAGACTGCTCAACCCATGAACGCCAAACACGACTTAGAAGGTCAGTGAGAAAAGTCTGTTTCTGCAGTGAGAAAGAGGAGCTAGGTCTCAGCCACAAGTCCCGAGCTTGCCTCCAGGGCAGTGGCTGCCTCCTGATTTTCCAGCCCACAGACTGAGGGGGAATCCAGTGGCTGTTCAGAGAGGGATTGCAAGGATCTCTTTGCCAGTGCTGAGGCAAGAATCTCTTGCTTTACCAGTGCTTGGATCTGGGTCACAGTTCTGAGGGGCGGTCCTGGGGTGAGGAGGAGCGCTGACGTGGTGGAGCTTGTTGTGGCGGTGGAGAGGAAACACCTTGCCCCTTATCATACCACCTTGGAAGAGCTGATACTTTTCAGGTCCCTAGAAGTATCTCTGAAAACAGCTGTACAAACCCCCGAACCTTGGGACAGTACATTCTCCACATTGGAAGCAGACTCTTACCTTAACAAAGAGTTTAAAATTCAAGTAATTGGCTGAGATCATGAATAAGCAGCGCAAAAAGAGTCAGACTACATTATGTTACTTTGGTGACAAAGAAGATCAAAACATACAACCAGAAGAAGACAACAAAGTCAAAGCTCCTACATCCAAAACCTCCAAGAAAAATATTAATCAGTCCCAGGCCTTGGAAGAGCTCAAAAGAGATTTTGAGAAGCAAGTAAGAGAAGTAGAGGAAAAACTGGGAAGAGAAATGAGAGTGATGCAAGAAAATCATGAAAAACAAGTCAACAGCTTGCTAAAGGAGACCCAAAAAAATACTGAAGAAAATAACACCTTAAAAAATAGTCTAACCCAAATGGCAAAAGAGGTCCAAAAAGCCAATAAGGAGAAGAATGCCCTGAAAAGCAAAATTGACCAAATGGAAAAGGAAGTCCAAAAGATTACTGAAGAAAATACTTCCTTAAAAATTAGAAGAGCAATTGGAAGCTAGTGACTTTATGAGAAATCAAGACACTGTAAAACAAATCCAGAAGAATGAAAAATTAGAAAACAACGTGAAATATCTCATTGGAAAAACAACTGACCTGGAAAATAGATCCAGGAGAGAGAATTTAAAAATTATTGGACTATCTGAAAGCCATGATCAAAAAAAGAGCCTAGACATTATCTTTCAAGAAATGATCAAGGAAAATTACCCTGATATTTTAGAACCAGAGGGCAAAATAGAAATTGAAAGAATCCACCCATCTCCTCTTGAAAGTGATCCCCAAAGGAAAACTCCTAGGAATATTGTAGCCAAATTCCAGAGTTCCCAGGTCAAGGAGAAAATATTACAAGCAGCCAGAAAGAAACAATTCAAGTATTATGGAAATACAATCAGGATAACACAAGATTTAGCAGCTTCTACATTAAGGGACTGCAGGGTATGGAATATAATATTCCAGAGGGTAAAGGAGATAGGATTACAACCAAGAATCACCTACCCAGCAAAACTGATTATAATTCTTCAGGGGAAAAAATGGTCATTCAATGGAACAGAGGACTTTCAAGCATTCTTGATGAAAAGACCAGAGCTGAATAGAAAATTTGACTTTCAAATACAAGACTCAAGTGGAACATGACGAGGTAAGGAATATCTAGCCAAGATCTGATTCAGATCTGGAAGTTGCTGGTCATCAGACAGCTCTGCAGTTGAACCTATAAGACCTCGGCATATGAGAGTATGTCTTACAGATTAGGGTGCTTTAATTTCCTCAGCTCTTATTATCTTGGAATGAACTTCTTTGTTTTCTAATAAACCCTCAAAAATATCAACACTCCAGCCCATTGAGGTTTTCTGCAAAGTTTCAAGGTCATCTTTCATTTTTTTTTTTGCATTATACCTTTGTAAAGGCAATAGGAGTAGCTTTCCTATGTTTTAAAAGGTATTTTGCTTCTTCATAGGTCTTTGGGAAAGGGTCAAACTTCATGATATTATTAAAAAGCAATTTTAGACCATGATATCTGCAGCTCTCACTGCAATAATGTGTGGGAATCCCTCCATTAATTTCTCTTGCACTGCTTTCAGGTTCATCATGTTCTTGCTGTATCAGCAAACTAAATACTCGTATCCTTTCTTCTCCAAGATTTCATGTATTTTAGAGTGCCTATTTCAATGCTTCATTAAAAAAACTTGTTCAGGTAAAAAAAAAAAATAGTTGAGGAGACAATGTGTCCTATGTAGTGGAAAAAGCACTGGACTGGAAACCAGGGAGCCTAGGTCGGAAGTATAACTTCATCACCAAAGGCAAGTCACATAGCACTCTAGGTCTTAGTTTCCTTATCAATAAATAATGGGATTACATTAAATAATCCCTAAGGCCTTTTCCAGCTCTGGTACACTGTGATTTATTATTCATCACAGAAAGATCAATCAACATACTTAGTAAATAAAAATGCAGTCAACACTTACTGTTCCTCCCAGACAATGGCTGAAGAAAATAGGTCTCCACCAATACCACCATGTTTCTCTGCAATGTTGATACCTAGCAGTCCTTGTTTTCCAGCTTCTTTCCAAAGTTCCCTACTTACTTCTCCAGCTTTCTCCCACCTGCAAATTGAAGAGAGTTAAGAATTAGAGAACTTCTCATTTTCCAGATTGGTAGGCCTTCTATTTTACTTATCTTCTAATGGAAAAAGTCAATCGGTGCCATGACTGACACCTTATACAATCACTGGTGATGTCTTCCCCTATTCTTTATTTTTTTCCTTCTCTCCTCTCTTTCCTCTTTTCCTGTAGAGATGTTAGGCCTGACTAGCACCCAGCAGGAATAACAGGCAATGAATGCTTGGACCTGTTGATAATCCGTGGAGTTAAATAATGCGCTGCTCTTGTGCCTGGAGATTGAGCATCCCAGGATGGAGTCCCAAAGTGGGACGGGCCTGAGAAAGTGACTGGGCAGGCAAAAGCAGGGAATCTTGCTCTATTGTTCTTCCAGCTGGAGAAAAGGAAGACAAGTGAATGCCCAATATGTCTTCCAAGAAATGCACCCTGAGAAATCAAGGCATTTACTTATGACTTAGGTTAACTAACACAGTTGCTAGTGGTGTTATGTACTAACTCTATTTCTTTTTCTTGGGTCAAGGGAAGTCCCACCAATCCTTATCATTTAATAGAAAATCAAGAGGTATCTATCACTTGGGGAACAGGTGAACAGCCTGACAGAGAATATAATGAAATATCATATGAAAAGATGAAATAGGTGGTTTCAGAGTAAACTAGAAGACTTCTAGAAACTGGTGCAGAGAAGAAAATCTGTAGGACAGCTTACACAATGACAACAACTTTGTAGAGACAAACAGCTTTGAAAGACTCTTCTTATCGATGCATTTTTCTTTCTTTTTAATTTAATAGTATTTTATTTTTCCTAATTACATGTACAATTTTAAATATTCAGGTTTTGAAAGATTGAGTTCCAAATTTTTCTCCCTCCTTCCTTCCCCTCTCCCCTGCCTAAGCTAAGACATCAAGCAATCTCATTTAGGTTATAAATGTGCAATCATGTAAAACTTATTTCTACATTAGTCATGTTGTGAAAAAAGAAATAGAACAAAAAGAAAAAAAAATCACAAAAAACCCCAAAAGTAAAAATAGTATGCTTTGATCTGCATTAAGATTCCATCAGTTCTTTCTCTGAATGTGGATAGCATTTTCTATCAAGAGTCTTTTGGAATTATCTTGGATTGTCAATGTATTTTTCAACCACAATTTCAGAGGACTAATGGTGAAATAAGTTGCACACCTCCTCGCAAAGACTCAAGGTGCAAAATAAGACATGCATCTTTGAACACTGCAAACTTGTAGCTGTTACAATTATTGTATTTTTTTTTCTATTGGAAGAAGGGGGTGAGTTAACAATGAGGTTGCCCTCCCCCTCCAAAAAAAAAAGCAATAAAAATGGATCACTGAAGTATTTTATATTTAAAGATTTCATATTTAAATAAGCTGAAAAATGTGTCTTTTTAAAAAAAAAAGGCACTTGAAGGTAATTAGGAAAGAGGACACCAGTTTGAAGGCCTCAATTTAAAATGTAAAAGTGGATGCTATCAGGAATTTACAAAGAGAAGGCTTAAGAATTGGGTGGTAGTCTAGAACTTACAACAGCTGTTAGCATTCTTTCCCTTTAGTGACTCACCAGGAACATTACTATCAAGTATATGAGTCAAGGAACAGATAAAAGTCTGATATCACTGCTATACAGTGTGTATAATTTATAGTGAAGAAACTCTCTATTAATGCAGGTCAGCACCAGCTCTGTAACCTATGGTCTTTAAGAATTGTCTAGCAACAACGATTCTGGAGAGCAATTTGGAAGTATGCCGAAAGGGCTATAAAACTATGCATGCCCTTTGATCCAGCAATACTACTATTAGGTCTGTAAGCCAAAGAGATCATACAAATGGGAAAAGGACCCTTATGTACAAAAATATTTACAGCAGTTCTTTTTGTGGTGGCAAACAACTGGAAATTAAAGGAATGCCCATCAATTGGAGAATGACTGAACAAGTTATGGTATATGAATATAATGGACCACTACTGTCCTATAAGAAATGAAGAGCAGGTGAATTTCAGAAAAACCTGGAAAGACTCACATGACCTGATGCTAAGTGAAGTGAGCAGGACCAGGAGAATATTATACACAGTAACAGCAACATTGTGTGATGATCAACTATGACAGACTTAGCTCTTCTTAGCAATACAATGATCTGAGACAATTCCAAAAGACTCATGCTAGAAAATGTTATGCACATTCAGAAAAAGAACTATGTAGTCTGAATGCAGATCAAAGCACACTATTTTCACTTTTTTCTTTTTCGTGGTTTTTCCCTTTTGTTACGTGTGGAAATGTGTTTAATATGATTGTACATGTATATCCTATGTCAGATTGCTTGCCATCTTGGGGAGGGAAGGGAAAAAAATCTAGAATGCAAAATCTTATAAAAGTGAGTCGAAAACAAAAAAAAATGTTTATGACTGATTGATTAAAAAAGAGAGAGAGAGAGAGACACAGAGAGAATAGTCTGGTGATACCTATCCAACATATGCCAGAGGATGGATTTGAACTCAGGTCTTCCTAACTTCAAAACCACCCTCTACTGAATACTGGTAAGACACTGAATATAAGGGGGGTGGGGGGAAGGCAGGAAAATACAGCAGAAAGACACTGGACTTGGAAAGGGGTTAGACAACTTGGGATAGAGTCCTGAGTCTGACTCTTAGTAGCTTTGTGGTCTTGGACAAGTCTCTTAACTCAGGTTTTTCATTCAATTGTAAAACAGAGCTATTTTTGTACCATCTACCTTACAGGGTTGCAGTGAGAAAAACTTTTAAAGTCCCAGAGAAATGCAGGCCATTTTTTGGGGGGGCAATTTGGGTTAAGTGACTTGCCCAGGGTCACACAGGTAGTAAGTGTCAAGTGTTTAGTCTGAGGCTGGATTTGAACTCAGGTCCTCCTGACTTCAGGGCTGGTGCTCACTGCGCCACCTAGCTACCCCCAGGCTATTTTTATTTTTCTGAATTTGAGAGGTAAATTTCCATTTCTGGAGAATGGCCTTGGCCCTCATCCATTCTATAAAAATGGCATCTTTCTAATTTAAGTAGATAATAATAAAAGTAATAATAATGGCTAGTATTTATATCATGCTGGGTTTGCAAAGCACTTTAAAAATATTGTTTCATAATATGCTTAATAGGAATGTAAAGGTAGAGCCTCTATCAGATTATAAGACTTCTTGGAGAGAAGCTTATGGAAAGCTTATGGAAGAGAATACTGAAAACTATAAATAAATAATTCTAAAAAGATTTGGTTAAGCTCAACTTGATTAATAAAAATAATGTTCTCTATGATTGTATTGAAAAAAATATTATTTCATTTAATCCTCACAGCAACCTTGGGAGGCAGGTACTATTATTATCCCAATTTTATAGATGAGGAAACTGAGGCAGGCACAGGTTAAAGGATTGGTGAAGGGTCAGTCATACATATAGTAAGTGTCTGAGGCCAGACTTGTATTTGGGTCTTACTGATTCCATGTCAGCAATCCATCCCCTTCACCCCCTAGTTGCCACTTAGATAAAAAGACACATCTGGTTTTGAAAGTTGTATAATAAAAGCAAAACTCTTGCCATAATGATGTGAATATACACAGATTCCGAAATTACGGAGAAAGAAACCCAACAACTGTGATTTTTACCTGGTGGGTGAAAAAAAAACCAAAAAACACCACCACCAAACTTACAGAAGTATTCCAAATTAAACTGAATACTTCTGGTTTAGCTGTACATTAATAACAAAGGACTAACTAACAGCCAGTCAATGTTCCAAAATGACTACATAGCAATTAGGTCCAATACATACAAAGTAGATGGGGAGAGGGCCTTACCTCTGTAATATATTGCCATGCCGAGGCTACGTGTAAATTCACAATATTCAAAATGGAAATAAAAATTATCTTATTTACTCTGTGTGATGTGGAACCACCTCCTCTTGAAAGAACTTTCGGACACTTTCCCTGAAAATATCATGGTCTGAAGAGAAGATTCTTCGAATGCCGACATCTGTGAGGCTTTTGGCAGAAGAACTTTCCAGCCGACCTTCCCCTCCTGCATGTGAGGACCTAAAAAAACAAATGAGTAAATTGGCTTTAAATAGTCTGTCACTTTATCCCCAGCAGGCTACTGTTTTCCATGACTCCATGAAACAATGAAAAGTTATGAATTTTCAAGAGAGACATTTCAGGACCAGAAAGATAATGTGTTAGATACCTGCCTGGGCTTAAAATGACAACAGTAATAATAAAATGATGATGATAATAACAACAATAACTAGCATTTATAATGTGACTGAAGGTTTGCAAATCACTTTACATATGCTATCTCATTTGATCCTTACAACAATACTGAGGTAGGTGCTATTGTTATCCCCATTTGATAGATGAGAAAACTGAGACCAACAGCGGTTAAGCAACATGCCTAGAGAGGATGATTCTATTTGAACAATGAGTGAATTCCAGAACCACAATTTTCAAAAACTTATTAACTGAACAGAATTGACCTCATAATAAGAAATTATTGCTATTTATTATTATTAATTCTGTCTAATGGAATCTTATAAAAAAGATGAGAATGAAATAATACATCACATTTACCTAGAAACTCTCAGGAAGCACTTTAGGAAAGGTCCCTGGGAAAGAACTGTGAATAACAACTACTATACACCATTCTTCAATCCTGGTGAATTCTAATTTGAATCTTAAGACTGCCAACTGTTAAAATTAATTATCTGAAATAAAAAGAAACTGAAGACCAAGCACTTACAATTTAATTTGCAAAGTGAGCATTTGCATTATCAAACCAGGTCACTTACTCCTCAGAAGTCAGAGACAAGCAGAGATTTACAGAGCTGATTTTTATAACAGAAGAGAGGAACCAAAAAAAAAATACTGAAACATGTTTTGAACATAATTCAATCGGACAAGACAGATTACTTTATTAGTGTACCTCTCCTAGGCTTCCTAATCCAACAGTAACATCTAGGAGTCAAAGTGAGATTACCTCAGAATCCTTGCTCTTCAGGTGATGTCTTTGGTAACCAGCAAGCTCGATCGATGTTCCCAATGTACTTGCAGTTTGGAGTTAGCAGTCACTCCTACCCTCCCCTCATCTTCCAGCTGCCAACCTTAGAAGATTCCATTACTTAACTTAGACTTTAGCTCAAGAAAAAACGGAGCTTATCCACTAAGACTAGAAAAAAAATGCAAACTTTGGCTAACTCTCCTTTCTCCCACAGTCAGAACTTAACTCTCAGGCAACACCCCGTCCTTTTTCCAGCTGCTAGAAAGGGGAATAAAGCCTTTATAAAGAGTCTTATAATCCTGTGATTATTTTATTCCTACAAAAATACATGTCTTGGGACAGCTAGGTGGCACAGTGAATAGAGTGATGGGCCTGGAGTTAGGAGGACCTGAGTTTAAATCCGGCCTCAGACACATAAACCCTCATAAGCTCTGTGACTCTTGGCCAGTCACTTAACCCCACTTGCCTCGCCAAAAAACAAAAAAAGATATTCATCTTACTCTAAATTATCTGCCACTAAATGATACAGTCTTCTCAATCTAACCGCTAAATCTATAGGTCACCTAGTCTGGTTTATCAGTTGGGGCTAGCTTTTCCATAAAGAAGGGAGTTTAATCCTATAATCAAACAAAAAAAACCCAAAGTAATCAATACTAATTGATTTCCTTTTCACAATAGAGCCTTTCTATTGGATAGTGCATTCCTTCACTTTTTTTTTTAAGGTTATAATATCTCTTTAATGATCCATTCAAGAATTTTCCCAGGAATCAATGTCAAGCTCACTGGTCTACAGTTTTCTGACTCCCTCCTCCTTTAAAAAATCAGGACAATTGCCCTTCTCCAGTTTTATGGCATCTTTCCCATTTGCCATGATTATTCAAAGATCATTGACATTGACTCAACAATCCAATCTACCAGTTTTCTCAGGAGCTGAAATGTCAAGAGATCAGGTTAGATCAACACACAAGGACAGCACTTAAGAGCAGAAGCTGAAATGAGGAGCTGTGAGGCAGTCAACAGTGAGGTAACCAAACAATCAGAGAACAGGCTGACAAATGATCAGTACTTTTGACATGTTCAACATGTAACTCTGGTACGCAGTCATCCTTCTCTGCCAGGGTTGTGTGCAGTAGGTCTGCTTCTGTTCTTTCTTTCTTTTTGTTTTTATTTGTAGCAGTACTTTTTTTTAATTCTTTTTTTTTTTATTTTTAGTTTTCAACATTTACTTCCACAAGATTTTGAGTTCCAAATTTTCTCCCCATCTCACCCCTCCCCCCACTCCAAGATGGCATGCATTCTGAATACCCCTTCTCTTAATCTGCCTTCCCTTCTATCTCTCCCCCTCTTCTCTTATCCCCTTCCCCTTCAATTTTCCTGTAGGGCAGGATGGATTTCTGTACCCCATTTGCTGTATTTCTTATTTCCCAGTTGCATGTGAAAACATTTTTTTTAAACATGTGTTTTTAAAACTTTGGGTTCCAAATTTTCTCCCTTCCTCCCTCCCTACCCACCCTCATTGATAAGGCAAGCAACTAAATATAGGTTATATATGTGAAATTATGCAAAACACTTCCATAGTAGACACGCTGTGAAAAACTAACTCTATTTCCCTTAATCCTATCCCACCCCCCCATCTATCCTATTCTTTCTTTCGACCCTGTCCCTCCTCAGAAGTATCTGCTTCTGATTACCCCCTTTCCCAATCTGCTCTCCTCTCTATCATCCCCTACTCCCTTGTCTCCCCCCCCCCCCCCCGTTTTCCTGTAGGGTAAGACAGATTTCCATACCCAACTGAGTGTGTATGTTATACCCTCCTTAAGTCAAATCCAATGAGAATAAGATTCACTCATTTCCTCTCACCTTCCCCTGGTTCCCCTCCACTGTAAGAGCCTTTTCTTTTCTGTTTTTTTTTTGTGAGATAATTTACCCTGTTCTGCCTTTCCCATTCTCCTTCTCCTAGTATAATCCTCTCTCACCCCTTAATTTTATTCTCTAGATACGACCCCTTCATCTTCAACTCACCCTGTGTCCTCTATCTATCCATCTATCTATCTATCTATATTTATATACATACATATAATTTTTTCCCTCCAACTACCCCAATACTGACAAAGGTCTCATGAATTACAAATATCATTTTCCATGCAGGAATGTAAACAGTTCAACCTTAATAAGTCTCTTATGATTTCTTTCCTGTTTACCTCTTCATGTTCCACTTGACTCTTGTATTGGAAAGTCAAATTTTCTATTCAGCTCTGGTCTTTTCATCAAGAATGCTTGAAAGTCCTCTATTTCCCTGAATGACCATTTTTTCCCCTGAAGAATTATACTCAGTTTTGCTGGGTTGGTGATTCTTGGTTGTAATCCTATCTCCTTTGCCCTCTGGAATATTATATTCCATACCCTGCAGTCCCTTAATGTAGAA
>NW_020954580.1:15124801-15194803 GCF_900497805.2 Vombatus ursinus | reverse complement strand
CTTCTGGTTGTATGTTTTGATCTTCTTTGTCACCAAAGTAACATAATATAGTCTGACTCTTTTTGCACTGCTTACTGACGATCCCAACCAATTACTTGAGTTTTAAACTCTTTGTTAAGGTAAGAGTCTGCTTCCAATATGGAGAATGTACTGTCCCAAGGTTCGGGGGTTTGTACAGCTGTTTTCAGAGATACTTCTAGGGACCTGAAAAGTGTCAGTTCTTCCAAGGTGGTATGATAAGGGGCAAGGTGTTTCCTCTCCACCGCCACAACAAGCTCTACCACACCAGCGCTCCTCCTCACCCCAGGAATGCCCCTCAGAACTGTGACCCAGATCCAAGCACTGGTAAAGCAAGAGATTCTTGCCTCAGCACTGGCAAAGAGATCCTTGCAATCCCTCTCTGATCAGCCACTGGATTCCCCCTCAGTCTGTGGGCCGGAAGATCAGAAGGCAGCCGCTGCCCTCGGGGCGGCTGAGACCTTGCTCCTTCTCTCCCACAGTCACAGACTTTTCCCACTGACCTTCTAAGTTGTCTTTCCCATTGGTGGGTTAAGAAGTCTGGAAACCACCACAGCTGCCAGAGATTCAGTCTTCTGAGGCCTGCTCCACGACTGTTTCACCTGCAAGCCCATGCTGAACTGTGCTCCTCTCCCAGCCCGGAGCGATATACCTTTCCCATCAGCCATCCAGGTTGTCTTGGGCTGGAAATTTGTTTCACTCTGTTTTTTTTTTATGGGTTCTGCTGCTTTAGAATTTGTTTAGAGCCATTTTTTATAGGTATTTGGAGGGGTTTGGGGGAGAGTTCAAGCAAGTCACTGCTTTCCCTCCACCATCTTGGCTCTGCCCCCATTCTTTCACTTTTGAAAGAAGGGTCATGGTGTAAAAGAATGTATGTGCACCAGTGGTTCTCCAAGTGGGGTCTGGGAACTTTGGAAGGCATATACTAAGGTGTTTTCATTTCTAATACAGAAAATGCTGAGGGCTATAACCATCATAAATAAAAGCTCTGGGGGGAGGGGTTGTGAGCCTCTATAAATTTAAGAAAGTAAAGTAAGAACAAAAAGTTTTAGAACAGCTCAGCGGTTTAACGCTGCCTAAGAAAACACTGATGAGAACACCTCCTTCCCTCGGTGAATCCCCCGGGGGCGCTTAGGTAATTCAGTGCCCACTCGGTGCCGGGAGCTGTGGGGGGGCTGGGGACCCCAGGAGGAGCACAGGACGGGTCCTGCCCTCGGGGAGCTCCCCGTCTAACAGGGGCAGCTTACGGCTCTTCCGCGTTTAGGGGAGCGGCGGCTGAGGCGCCCCTCCGCCCTCCCTACCTCGCAATGCGCTCCAGGCCAGCAGGGGCGAGACCTCTCCCCGGGCCATGCCCCGGGCGCCCCGCCGGCGAGGATGCCCTTTGCCCCCGGGCTGGGACATCCTCCCACCACCGCCCAGCAGCCAAAAGGCTAAATTTAGCAGCGGCAGAGGCAGAGGCGAAGGCTCGGAGCCCGGGCTTCTGGCACTGGGAAAGGAGGCCAAAGTTCACGGTCACGACCCAGGCTCCTCCGGAGCAGGGTCTCCCTGCTGCATGGGGCAGCTCGCCCACCCGCTCCATTCCAGCCGCAGCGAGACGGTCCGAGCCGCTCGGGGACCCGCAGCTGGAGCAGCAGCTGGTACCGACGCGGCGGAGACGGCGGGGCAGAGATCGGGCCCCCCAGCTCCCCACGCCCAGGGGTCACCCACGGCCCGGCGGAGATGGGGGCGCAGTCCCGGGCAGTGCCCACTTCCCAGGCGGCGCTACCCGCTAGCAAAGCGAGCCCCGCAACTTCTTTAATCCCACGAGGGCTCCGTTCCCCGCTCCCTCCCCGTCCCCCTGCCCCCAGCCGCCTTGGCCGGACACTCGCCTAGTACTGGGGGCGACGGGGAGCAGAGGCTGGGTGGTCAGGCGGCTCCACCCGCGCAGGGTCCTGCAGAGCAGCCGGGAGGCCACGGCCATGGTCCAGGAGCGGAGATCTCAGGCGGAGCCCACCCCTGCATTGACTTTGGCTTTTATGAAGTCAGTGCCTGGGCGGGGTGCGAACCGAGGCTCCACCTATTGACCGACGGCGACGGGTCGGAAGTCTGCGTACCCCGCCCCCCCAAGCCCCAATCATTAGAGGAAAAAGCCAATCTGAGCCCGAAACCACCGAGAGAGCCGCGATCCCCGCTCTGCAAGGCCAGCGCCCCGGGTCTCGGCCTGTCTCCAAAAACATTGTTGCCATGCAGCAGTAAAGTCAGAAAGCGTTATTCTTGCTTAGCTGAGTTAACCTAGGGATACAAAGTGAGGTCAACAACAGTATTTATTTATTGAACACCTGCTAAGTGCCAAAGCACAGTCCCTGCTTTCCCACTTCCCCACTTTCTTGTTTGTAACTCCATTGCTTAGCACAGTGCCTGACACAAAGCTAGTAAATATTTATTGACTGACCGCTAACTCTGGGCCCTTCTAGCTTTACATCTATGATCTCATACCTTTGTGGGTAGTTAGAGATGGGTTGGAAAGGATATTCAGATATTTATTTAGAGTTTATTTAACTTTTCCTTGGTCATTTTACTACCAACCAAAATTCCATGAAAAGTTCATGTTCTAATGGGGGTGGGGTGGGAGACAACGGGTAAATACGTATGTACAAGTCATAGATAGTGTAGATGGAGGGCAATCTGTGGGAAAGGCCTCCAGCAGAAGGGATTTGAGCTGAATTTTGAAGAAAATCAGGGTAATATAGGAGGCAGAGGTCAGTCAGCAAACATTTATTAAGAGCCTTTGATGGTTGAGGGGAGAAAGCATTCCGGGGATGGTGGACAGCTAGTGGCAAGTGCTGTGGAAATGAAGAGTCCTCTGTGAGGAACAGAAAGCCAGTGTCTCTGGATCATGGTGGAGGAGAATAAAGTAAGAAGACTGGAAAAACTGGAAGAAGCCAGGCTGCCAAAGGATTTAAATTTCCAAAGATTTTATTGCTAGTTTTGGCGTAAGAGATAGACATTGAAATTTAGAGTGGTCAAACCTGTACTTTAGAAAAATCCCTTGAGCGGATGAGGGGACCATAGCTTGGAGGAGGGAGAGACTTGTGACAGAGAGACCAGTTTGAAGACTATTACTATAATTGTCCAGGTATGAGGTGATAAGGGCCTGTGTAGCAGTGATGGTTTGTGTGAGTGATGAGAAGGGGGATTGTAGAAGTGTTTTGAAGGTAAAAAACCAGAGAAGAAGCAGTCAATAGAATGAGAACCAAGTGAGAACAGTCATGAAAATCTAGAGAGGAGAGAGTATTCAGGAGAAGAAGGTGATGAACAGTGGTATAGAGAGGACAAGTAGGTTGAAGATTGCCCCCTACTAAGTGCAAGGCACCGTGGCTACAAAGACAAAAATGAAAAACAGGATATAGAGAACAGGGGTTGGGGGGTGGGGACAATATATACAAAATAATTTTGAGGCATGCAGAGAAGGGGATAGATGTGATGATGTTAGGGAATAGAATTGGTGAGATTTGGCAATGATGGAATGTGGAGTGTGAGAGAGAGTCAGAGATGCTTAGTCTTTATCTGTGAATGCCTTCATCTGTGTCCTTTGCCCCTGGGGCCCCTCTGATTGTGTGGGGGAACCAAGAGCTCCCCACTAAACCTCCATTTAAATAGGGTAGCCAGGACAGTCATCTCTACATTTCCCACCAGGCTGCATCCTTTGGGCTTCTGTATCATGCCCCATATCTGGGTACTTCTTCTACCCTCCTTCTCCTTTTCATCTTCCTTTTGTGTGTGTGTGTTGCCTTCCACCATCAGACTATAAGCTTTTTTTTTGTGATTAGACAATGGGGTTAAGTGACTTGCTCACGATCACATGTCTAGTTAGTGTTATGTGTCTGAGGTTGGATTTGAACTCAAGTCCTCCTGAATCCAGGGCCGGTGCTCTATTCACCTAGCTGCCCCCAGATTATAAGCTTCTTGAGGATAGAGACTACCTTTCTTTTTCTTCTTTGTATCTCCATTGCTTAGCACAGTGCCTCACACAAAGCTAATAAATGTTTATTGACTGACTGCTAACTCTGGACCCTTCTAGCTTTAGATCTATGATCTCATACCTTTGTGGGTAATTAGAGATGGGCTGGAAAAGGATATTCAGATATTTATTTAGACTGTATTTAACTTTTCCTTGGTCATTTTACCCAACCAAAATTCCATGAAAAATCCTGTTGAGCTAAAATAACTCTCTGAACAATTTCAACATTCACCAGGTCAGCTCTATGCTGTACCTACTCTTCAGGACGTTATGTCCATTTTAATTAATTAAACTCAGCACAAACTTGAAGCTCAATTAAATGCAACATGAAATGTATAGAAGTACTTTTAATACTAGAGAAAAAAAGCCATGAAATCTTAATAAAGGTAAAAGGGAGATAGTAAGCTCTTACTATTGGAATTGCTTACACCAATGGCTCCAAACAGCAGGAAGATAAAGCTAACTTCTTTCCTTAAACAGGGGTAATATAAGGTCCTCATTTTTTGCTGTGTGTGTGTTCTCTGTTTCCAGCAACAGCCAATTAAAAAGCAGCAGGAAGCAGAGAAAAGAAAGCACAGAAATGGCAACAGACATTTAAGGAAGTTTTTTTAAAAAAGTTATTATTGCTAATAATAATATTAGCTCACACTTATATAGCAATTTACAAATATCTCATTTTATCCTCACCACACCCCCGAAGTTAGGTCCTATTCTTCCTGTTTTACAGATGAGGAGGCTGGTTTTGAACTTAAGTTTTCCTGACTTCAGGCAGAGCACTCTTCACTGTGCCATTTGCCTGTCTCATTGGGATAAGAAAAGAATAGCAAGACACCCCTAAAGACTGGAATTGGCATGCCTGTAGAGCTATGAACTCCACTTGGAGAAATGTTTGGTGTATGTAGAATACCTTGTTTACATGAAAAAAACCTGCAGCCTACCTGTGAAGGCTTACACTGTGTCTTTAAGTAATTCACATAAAATTTCTAAGCCAAAAGGACAGTGGAGAAAATCTAGGAGATATTGGAAAGAAATATACCAGTGAAAAGGGAATTTGCTACAGAAGATCTACCTTTTAGAAATCTGCTAGGACAGGAGAAGACCTCTGAATAGATAATTACAACTCAAGGAGTTGTAGTTGGATTTGAAATTTGTGATGATTTTCAAACTTAATTTCACAGATACTGGCATCTTTATGGATTTAGAAAAGTAGTTAGAACACATTGAGCAAGCTTGAGATTTGAGAAATTTAAAATTTAGATTTTTGTTAGGTTTGATAAATTAATTGGTGACAATTTTTTTTATCCATGGCATATTTGATCTACATTTAGAATAGTAATTGCTGGAGAATGGTATCATTATACCTTTGTAACTGTGAGATTAAAAGTGATAACTACTCTGTATTGATCTCATTATGAAATTCACACAGAATGCCAGCATTGGAAGATAACATGCATGGAATTTTCCTCACTATATTGGTGATTTGAAGATGCATTTAAATGATCTAATATTCTTAAATTGATGACAATCTATTTTATTTTGTGTTTTATTTTTGCCTTTGTTTTATTTTTTTACTTTTAGAATTATTTATTTTTCATTTTTAAAAAATTTTTTGAGTTCCAAGTTCTCTCTCTCTCTCTCTTCAACCCTTCCCCCATCCACTGAGAAGTTAAGGAATATGATATGTTATATATGTGAAATCATGCAAAACAGTTCCATATTAGCCATACTGAAAAAAAAAACAAGAAAAATAAAATGAGAAAAGTATGCTTCATTTTGTACTCAGATTACATCAGTTCTCTCTCTGGAGGTAGATAGCATTTTGTATAATGAGTTCTTTGGAATTGTCTTGGATGGGGAACTTCCTGGGAGCCAACATGGTGGAGTAAGGAGTAAATTGCCATAGTTCTCCCATCTTCACCTCCAACAACGATAAAATTATGCCCCAAAACAAATCCTGGAACAACAGAACCAGCCAAAAGACATCCAAAACAATCTTTGAGCCTGAGAAATTTGGAAGATCAACAGGAGAGGTCTGTCTCACTCAGGTAAAAGAGGAGCTCAATCTAGGACAGGAAGAATTCCACCAAGCTAGCAGCAAGCCCCACCTCAACAAGCCAGCTGTAGATCCTGAACCCCAGTAAAGTGGAGCAGGCAAACACCAACACCAGGACCCCCAATATACCTCAGCATAGCCAGGGGAATGGCAGATTCCAGCTCTGAGAATCACTAAGTACTTCAGCGTAGCCCTGGACAAACAGGTAACCTTTAGCAGCCAGATCTTCAGACCAGGTAAACGTGCTGATATCTAAGCAAACAGGTAGCCCCAAGCCCACGAAAATGGGCAGACAGGGCCTCAGCACACCACAGGCACCAGCACTAGGACCCAGGTCAGCACCAGGTAAACTACCAGACCTCTATGGCCTCCAGAAGTGCCACCACCCCCTCAGCACAGCAACAGGCATGAGGGTCCCCCATGGGCCTCACAGCAACATCAGTGTAGCACCAGGTAAAGAGCCATCACCTGCAGCCTTTGGCACAAGAAGCCTGAGACAATGCCCCTTCCACCCTGGGAGCAGAGCTCAAATTTAAGAAAGGAAAAAAGCCAAAAAGGATGAGCAAAAAAACAACAATAAAAAAGAATCTAACCATAGAAAGTTATTATGGTGACATGGAAGATAAAGACACAACTCAGAAGAGGACAACAATGTCAAAACACCTATGGGCAAAGCCCCAAAGAAAAGTGGAAAGTGGTCTCAACCCCAGAAAGAACTCATGGAAGAGCCCAAAAAGAAGCTTAAAAATCATATAAGAGAGGTAGAAGAAAAAATGGAAAAAGAAATGAGAGTGATGTAAGAAAATTATGAAAAAAAGAGTCAACAGCTTGGAAAAAGAAAACAACTACTTAAAAAGTAGAACTGGACAAACAGAAAAGGAGATACAAAAATCCACTAAAGAAAACAACTCTTTAAAAAGTACAAATGGCCAAATAGAAAAGTATAGATGCTAATTGAGGAAAACAACTCCTTAAAAGTTAGAATTGGGCAAGTGGAGGCTCATGACTCTATGAAACATCAAGAATCAATCAAATTCAAGAGAATGAGAAAATAGAAGAAAATGTAAGATACCTCATTGGAAAAACAACTGACCTGGAAAATAGATCCAGGAGAGACCATGTTAAGAATTATAGGACTACCTGAAAGCCATAATCAAAAGAAAGACCTGGACAGCATCTTTCAAGGAATTATCAAGGAAAACTCCCTGTTGTCGTGGAACTACAGGGCAAAATAGGCATTGAAAGAGTCCATTGATCACCTCAGGCAAGAGATCCCAAAATAAAAACTCCAAGGAACATTATAGCTAAATTTCAGTACTATCAGGGTCAAGGAAAAAATACTACAAGTGGCCAGAAAGAAACAATTCAAATATCGGGGAGCTGCAATCAGGATCACATAGGATTTAGCAGCTTCAATATTAAAAGATCAGAGGTCATGGAACGTGATATTCTGGAAGGCAAAGGAGCTAGGACTACAACTAACAATCACTTACCTGGTGAAATGAAGCCTGATACATTGAGGCAAAAATGGTCATTCAATGAAGTAGAAGGATTTCAAACTTTCATAAGGAGAAGTGTGAGGGACTGTCTGATGTTGGCAACTACCAGGTGGGTGCTGTGGCAAGATTAGGGTAAGATCTGGGTATTTTGGAAGTCGAGGCAGGGGCTGTGGTAGGCGGAGTCGTGGTGGACTGAGATGGGCTGGGTACGGAGAAGCCCTGAGGCAGTGGGCAGTGCTATGTGAGATAAGCTGGGTGCAAGGAAGTAGCCGAGCTTGTGCTCCTGAGGCAAGGGGTGGTGCCACGTGGGAGAGGGACGGCAGAGAACAAGTTCCCTTTGCTTAGTCCCCTCCCTATATGCAAAGTCAACCCCAGACGCCTCCTTCCTGTGTCCTTCCTGACTTCTTGGGTCTCTTTGTGTAGCACTAATCCCAGACGCCTCCTTCCTGTATCCGGTCCTAGCCTCCTACGTCACTCCCTCTTCCTTGGCTTGCTAAACTCAGACAGCCCTTTCCGGTATCTGACCCTACAATCATTGGCTAGTAAGCGGGCTGGGGAGGAGGGGCTAAGTAGGTACTTAAGGAACGAGCGTGGTCAGATCAAGCGCGCTCTCTTGGCTCCTGCTCTGATGGCTTGCTGTGATGGCCTCTGAATAAAGCTCTGGTGTTGGTGCCTCCCGATGGCTCGTCTCTGTGTGTTTATCTGGTTGAGGACCGAAGACTGATGAGTGAGTATGACTCTGGCAGCCTGCTCCTTATAGGAGGAGTGTTCGGCGCGGCCGGCATAAGGTCGGCGTGGCTGGTACAGAGAAGACCAGAATTAAACCAAGTATCTAATATCAAGATCCAAGAGAAGCATAAACAAGTAAAAAGGGAAAAGAAAACAAGGGAATCAATAGAGCTAAACTGTTTACATCCCTGCACGGGAAAATGATACTTGTAATTCTTAAAAATTTTATCACTAATAGTATAGCTTGTAGGAATCCACATTGACAGAAGGTGAATTTGAGGGAATGACATAAAAAAAATAAGGGATGAAAAAGAGGAGAACGGGATGCAGAACAAAGGGAGAGATAGAATGGGGTAAATTATTTCAAATGAAGAGGCATGGAAGACTTACTGCAGTGGAAGGGAAGAAAGGAGGGTGGGCAATGAGCATCACTTGAACCTTACTGTCATCACTATTGGCTCAAAGAGGGAATGATATACACAACCAGTTGAATATAGAAATCTATCTTATCTGACAGGGAACTAGGAGGGAAGGAGAAGTAGAAGGTGGGGGGCAGTTAGGTGGTATAGTAGATAGAACACTGGCCCTGGAATCAGGAGGACCTGAGTTCAAATCTGGCCTCAGACACTTGATACTTTACTAGCTGTGTGATCCTGGACAAATCACTAAACACCAATTGCCTCACCAAAAAAAAAAAAAAAAAAAAAGTAAAGGTGTAGGGGGATTGACAGAAAGGATGGCAGATTGGGGGAGGTGGTAGAAGCAAAACACTGGTGAGGAGGGAAAGGGTGAAAGGAGGGAGAAGATAAAAAAGAGGAAGGAAGGAAATACATAATTAGAAATTGTAGCTGTGAATGTGAATGGAATGAACTCTCCCATAAAACTGAAGTGAATAGCAGAGTGGATTGAAAACCAGAATCTTACAATATATTGTTTACAAGAAACCCACTTGAAGCAAAGAGACACATACAGAGTAAAGGTAAGGGGCTGGAGCAGAATCTATTATACCTCAGCTGAAGTAAAAAAAAAAATAGGGGTAGCAATCCTGATCTCAAAGCAAAAGCAAAAATAGACCTAATTAAAAGAGATAAGGAAGGAAACTACATCTTGCTAAAAGGTACCATAGACAATGAAGCAATATCAATATGAAACATATATGCACTAAGTGGTATATCAGTTACAAGAAGAAACAGACAGCAAAACTATATTAGTGGGGCTGATGGGGTTGGGATCTAGACCCCAGAAAGGAAAAACCCTGGACTTTCCCACATGGCCAAATCTCTGGTATTGCTTGAGGCTATAATCCCATCAACAGGTCTTTCATTGTGGTTACACCCAATCTCCCCTCCATTGTATTACCTCCCTCTGGCCCTAGGCCACTTCCTACCCTTGGTAATTCTATTGCATCTTGGACTACTTGGTCACTCCTAGATACCTCCCACAGTCTTTCTGTATGTAAGGTCCATCTCATCTCCATTAAGATGCTCAGATTCCTAAAATCTAGCCACTGGTCAGATTCTTATAATTTAGCCAATAGTTTACTAATGTTCAGACTCCTTAAGAGTCTGCCCAATATGACAGATGTTCTAATAAACTTTGTCTTTGGCTGAAAGAAAGCCTGGGTAGAATTTTTTTGGGCAGAACCCTCGAGTTGTGATATTGGGGTCCCAGTACTCCTGAACCTCTAAACCACATCAGGGTCTCAAATGTCCCTGATGGGGTTGGGATCTGGACCCCAGAAAGGAAAAACCCTGGACTTTCCCGCATGACCAAATCTCTGGCATTTGCCTGAGGCTATAATCCCATTAACTGGCCTTTCATTGTGGACCCTTAATCTAGCCTAGTCCTCCATTGTTTTACCTCCCTATGACCCCTGGCCATTTCCCACCCTTAATCCCACCTAGGATTCAATCTCCCTTGGCCACATGGTCCAGGTCCCAAGAGTTCTGTTCACCCCAGCCTACTGGCCACTCCTATCTAAATCTCCTTAGACCCCTCCTCCAATCACCCCAAACTACTTGGCCACTCCTACATCCCTCCCACAGTCTTTCTGTATATAAGGTCCATCTTGTCTCCATTAAGATGCTGAGATTCTTATAATCTAGCTACTGCTCTGATTCTTAAAATCTAGCCAATAACTTACTAATGTTCAGACTCCTTAAGAGTCTGCCCAATATAACTGATGTTCTAATAAATCATGTCTTTGGCTGAAAGAAGGCTTGGGTTGAATTCTTTCAGGCAGGACCCGTGTGTTGTGATTTTGGGGTCCCAGGACCCCTGAACCCCTAAACTGCATCATTTTGGTGGCCTGTACAGGGAAACTGCCTAACCCCAAGTTCTTCTCCAGCCAAGACTGGAAGATATGTAAGCCTCCTCCCTCCCCTCCTTTCTTGCTCTGCAGTTGGGGTCGCTCTCCAAGCACCAAGGCTTGGAGGTGCTTTTCTGGCAGAGAGTTACGAGGCTGTCTAGCACTGGGCCTGACACTCTCGGGCTCCCAGTCCACTGGGTCGGTTCAAGGCCATGGACCTGGGTACACTTTCTGCAGCATAGAGGACAAGGATGGACACCCTATCTAGAATTGTATCTGTTAATTCCCTCGGCTAGAGAATTGGGAAAAGCTGCAGTTGCTTTTTGGTTCCCTGAGGCTTACTTACTCCCTTCCCTCTGCACCTCTGAATCCTCCTTCATGGAAGTTACAGGGAAAGTTAGAACACCTGAAAATATTTTCACAGATTCCGGAGGTTTTGTGATTAATCATTAGGGAGTTTTGAAACACCTTTGATTTCACCCTCCCCCACCTGGGAAAGGAAGGAGAGGGGAGGGGCAGCAGCTACAGCATGGGCCCCCCTGGCAAAGGCCTTGGTCCTGGGGCAACCTTTGCCTGGAAGCATCACCCAGGTTCAGCACTTCCTGCTCAAGGTAAAGAAGCTGGCCTCTGAACTTGGATAAGCATGCTTTTTTAAATTTGTAGTTTTAACTGTTGATGGTGAGATGTTGATTCTCTGTGTAAAGTAATTTGGAAGTGCATTTAACAAAACTGAAGTCATCTGATTGGTAATGGGTTTGTTTCAAGTTTCTAACTGGTGAAGTTTCTGTATCAGTTATGTCAAGCAACTTTTCATAATTTGGTGACCACTAAAATAATTTAGCTATTGTTGGTTATTGTTTTAATGTGTAAACTAGCCAAAAAGTTTGTTTGGGTTATGTATGGCTTGCTGAGAATTTACAAGTGTATAGAAACCTCTGATTGGCTTTTTACACCAGGACAAATTTAAGTTTGAGGTGTAAATGCTGGAGAAGTTTTTCTTAAGCTGTGATTAGTAAATTTGCTGTTTGAGGTAAAAGCTAGTTGTCCGATGGGTCATAATCCATTGATAATCAAAAATCCACCATCTTGAGAGAAATGCCACAAGCTACTCAGAGAATGATACTGGTGGAAAGTCAGCATTGGGAAAAGCTGAGAGGACAATTTTAGCCTCAGTCTAAGATGGGATCCTCCTGGTTCAGTTTCCCCATTATATTGCTTTGAAAGGAAATGTTACACACTTGGCTATTCCTGAGTCTGGCTATGAGGTGGATTTGATTCTGCATGGTTGGAAAACTGAATTATCTGAATCCAAACAGAGCTAAGGATGTTTTATCCTCTCAAAGTTGGGCCCTAAATCTAGTTCCTATGATGAGGTCTAGAGGTTAGGGGTCCTAGAATCCCAAAATCAACACATGAGGGTCCTGCCCAAAAGAATTCGACCCAAGCCTTCTTGCAGCCAAAAAACAAGGTTTATTGAAGATTCCCCAGAATCTAAATCAATCAGATTTACCCAGACTCTTAAAGAATCTGAGCATCTATGGGCTATTGGCTAGATTGTGAAAATCTGAGCAATGGCTAGATTCGAAGAATCAGAGCATCTTAATAGAGACAAGATGGACCTTTTATACTGAAAGACTGTGGGAGGGATCTAGGAGTGGCCTAGTAGTTTGGGGTGACTGGAGGAAGGGCCTAAGGAGATCTGGATGGGAGTGGCCAGTAAACTGGGGGGAACAGAACTCCTGGGACCTGGACCATGGATCCTAGCAAGGATTAAGGGTGGGAAATGGCCAGGGGCCATAAAGAGGTAAGACAATGGAGGGGAGATTGGGTGTAGCCATAATGAAAGGCCAGTTGATGTGATTATAGCCTCAGTTGAACGCCAGAGATTTGGCCACGTGGGAAAGTTCAGGGTTTTTCCTTTCTGGGTCCCAAATTTCAATCCCATCATTCCCCCCTCTAACAAATAGGAACCCAAATTCTTTTGGGGGAAGGGGCAAAGGTCTCGGCTTCTGAAACTACTTCCTGCTGGCAAGGAATGTAGAGCTGTCCCTGCCTCTGGGGGGGGGGGGTTCCAAAGAGGAGGTTGACTAGAACCGAGCACAGGCTGCATCCAGGGAATGATGTGGGGACATTGGCTGGTACTCGCTGTAGGTGAATGGCCTGTAGTCTGGAAGACATAAATCTGACACAAAAAAACTGCAGGGCCCAGATATAAAGCAGGGACTAGATTTAGGGCCCAACTTTGAGAGGATAAAACATCCTTAGCTCTGTTTGGATTCAGATAATTCAGTTTTCCAATCATGCAGTATCAAGTCCACCTCATAGCCAGACTCAGGAATAGCCAGGTGGGTAATATTCCCTTTCAAAGGAACATAATGGGGAAACTGAGCCAGGAGGATCCCATCTTAGACTGAGGCTAAAATTGTCCTCTCAGCTTTTCCCAATGCTGACTTTCCACCAGTATCACCTTCTCTGTGATGTGAAATGCTTGTGGCATTTCTCTCAGATGGTGGATTATTGATTATCAATGGATTATGACCCATCAGACAACTCAAAATCCTATGAGTTTTTACCTCAAACAGCAAGTTTTACTAATCACAGCTTAGGAAAACTTTTCCAGGATTTATATCTCAAACTTAAATTTGTCCTGGTGTAAAAAGCCAATCAGAGATTTCTATACACTTGCAAATTCTCAGCAAGCCATACATAACCCGAACAAACTTTTTTGGCTAGTTTACACATTAAACAATAACCAACAATAGCTAAATTATTTTAGTGGTCCCCAAATTATGAAAAGTTGCTTGACATAACTGGTACAAAAAGTTCACCAATTTGAAACTTGAAACAAACCCATTACCAATCAGTTGACTTCAATTTTATTAAATACATTTCCAAATTACCTTACACAGAGAATCAACATCTCACCATCAACAGTTAAAACTACAACTTTAAAAGAGCATGCTTACCCAAGTTCAGAGGCCAGCTTCTTACCTTGAGCAGGATGTGCTGAACCTGGGTGATGCTTCCAGGCAAAGGTTGCCCCAGGACTCAAGGCCATTGCCAGTGGGACCCACTCTGTAGCTGCTGCCCCTCCCCCCTCCTTCCTTTCCCAGGTGGGGGAGGGCAAAATCAAAGGTGAGAGGTAAAGAGTGAAACTCTCTTCTCCTATGAGAGGAGTCAACAGATTGAGTCAACCTCTTGACTCAAGGGAAGGGAGTGGGGGAAAGGAGTGACCAGGATTGTAAGGAGGAGTTTCAAAACTCCTTAATGATTGATCACAAAGTCTCTAGAATCTGCTAAGATGTTTTTAGCTGTTCTAACTTTTCCCTATAATCTCCATGAAGGCAGATTCAGGAGTGTAGAGGGGAGTAAGTAAGCTTCAGGGGACCAAAAAGCAACTGCAGTTTTCCGCAATTCCCTAGCACTGAAAGAATTGACAGAATTGGGCATACGCTTAGGGTGTCCATCCTTGTCCTCTATGCTGTGGAAGGTGTACCCAGGTCCATGGCCTCAAACTGAACCAGTGGACTGAGAGCCTGAGAGCGTCAGGTGAGTACAAGACAGAATTTGTAACTGTCTGCCTGGAAAACACCTCCAAGCCTTGGTGCTTGGAGAGCGACCCCAACTGCAGAACAAGAAAGTGTGTGTGTGTGTGTGTGTGTGTGTGTGTGTGTGTGTGTGTGTGTGTGTGGGGAGGCTTACATACTTGGAGAAGAACTTGGGGTTAGGCAGTTTCCCCTTACAGGCCATCAAAATGTTGAGGGTTAGGGGTACTGGGACCCCAAAATCATAACACAAGGGTCCTGCCTGAAAGAATTTGACCAAAGCCTTCTTTCAGTCAAAGACAAGGTTCATTAGAACATCTGTCACATTGGGCAGATTCTTAAAGGAGTCTGAACATTAGTGAGCTAGTGGCTAGATTATAAGAATCTGAGCAGTGGCTAGATTTTAAGGATTTGAGCAGTGAGCAAGAAGAGCTTATCTCTACTTGATCAGCTTAAGAACAACTCTACCAAGAGAACAGTAAGGTTGAGACAGGGAACAGCTAACTTCATGTGGTACAGATTATTCCTGAAGGTACCAAGGACATCCAGGCCTACAGTGCAGAATTTTGAGTTGTTCCAGGCACATTGTTGTCCCTACTCATGTGGATTCCTACTAGGTTTCTCTAAATGTGTGTCATTTATTCTCCTCCATGGACACTGTATACTGGTGGGAGAGTATGACCCAGGTAGACATATTATGATTATTCCTGTTCTGTTCTTTATTGATAAATGTTAGGATAATCACTGTTCGTGCCTTCAATTGAGTAAATTTTGTGACTGTTTCTTCTGCCTCATAGTTTTGTAAATGTTTTGTGTTTAAGAATTAATAGCTTCATGGTGAAAGATGTTATGTAAATGATTTTATGTAAATAGGAGGCATACTATGAGGTCTTAGGTGCAAAAGTGATAAGTAATGGTAGTGTATCTCTATCACACTAGGGTTACTGTTAGGATCCTGAGAGAATTCTGTGTCATAACATCATGGTGGTTGGATCTTCCTGGAACCCCAGACCTACCAGAGTAAGTGCAGATTGGGGTGAGTGAACCAGTCCAGAAAGTAAGAGTAGGGGTCCATCTGGGCTATAAATATGTAGAATCTCCCTGGGTTACCCCTCTAACTGGAACTCAAAAGTTAGCCCCCTAAGAGATGACTACCTCAGATCCAAGGTACTCTGCGGGTCCCCATTCCTAAACCTATAGTTCATGTGTCCCCACCAATGTATTTACCTTTTGATAGTTAGCTAGGTTTCTCAAAGCAAAGACAGTTACTGAAATGACATGGTAAGAACTTTAGAAATAAAACAATTTCCTATGAAACCTAGGGTACATTCTCTTATGAATGAACACAATGGAAAGAGTGGATACACATGTAATTTACAAGCAGAGAAACATATATGTAGGGAACTCAAGGCAAGGCAAGCCAAGGCAACTTACCCTGTTGACGTCACAAGGTCCTTTAATGTCTTCTCATGGTGCTCCTCAAGGTCAGTGTCTGCTGGACCAGTCACTCTACTGGGCTTCCTAGGTCTTTTCCTTAGCAGGGTGCATGGATCCAATACTTGGTTATAGCCTCCTCTGTCTCCAAGTGAAATCCTACCCTAAGATATTGCTATGCTTTTCAGAAAGAACCAGAACTGTACCCTAAGAATAAGACCATCAGGAATCTTGGACTTGGGGCCTGCCATCTCCCTAGCAAGATCTCAGCTCCTAGTTCTGGAAATCTCCCCTTTCACCATCTTTTTTGACTGTGCAGCTCAATCCTTGTTCCATGGAATATTGTCTTGTGTTTCTATTGCAAGATGTCCTTGCTTCAAGGGGAGGAGAAGAAATGGAAATCTCTCCACTCTTTGATGGTAGAAGCACTAGGGAAAGGGTGAAGAACCAACTTTCAAAAGTTAGATACTTCTTTTACAGGTGTTGCTTTCATTTTTATACTTAGCTCCAATCCAGGAAGGTCAGTGATTCCTTCTTAAATTCTATTTCTTTCCTAGTTCACCCATATCAATGAGTGGGTAGAGAAAAGGGATCTGGGGTAGGCCCACTGTATTTGTCTATCTTCAAAAAAAGTTTCCTGGCTCTTTCTCATTAAATGATCTCACTGAAGGACCCATAGGGACATCTCTTTGTATCTTATTTTCTCTGTTACCTCCTTTTAACATCCTACAGTTTCATTAAGAGGACTGGAGGATTCAATTAATTGGGATAACCAGGTCATCCCTTTTCACATATACAAAATAAATACAAGGAAATTTTTAGGGGTGACATTAGCAGCTGAAGAGTTTAGGAAAAATCGTATGAGGAAGGTGATCCTTGAGCTGAGTTTTGAGGAAAACCAGGAATTCTAAAAGATGGAGGAGAATAGAGAGTACATGAGGGACAGGCTGCAGAAAGGCAAACAGACATGCCTTATAGTGATGATTGGTTTACATTGGGAAAATTCCTTATGAAATGGTGATATCCACCTTTTTTGTTTTGTTTTATTTTTTCCATTTACTTTTTTGGTATCAATATTTTGCTTAAATAGGTCAAGTTAGTGCTACATTGTGGACAGCTAGGTGGTCCAGTGGATAGAGTGCTGGTCCTGGAGTTAGGCTCATTTTCTTGAATTCAAATCTGGCCTTAGACACTTCCTAGCTGTGTGACCCGGGGGGAAGTCACTTAACCCTGTTTGCCTCAGTTTCCTCATCTGTAAAACAAACTGAAGAAGGAAATGGTAAACCACTCCAGTATTTTTGCCAAGAAAACCCCAAATGTGGTCACAAAAAGACACAACTGAAAAAAGACTGAACAAAAGAGCTACATTAGTTATATACCTTATTCCATTTTTGTTATTTCTTCTAATTTGAAATTGAGTTTGATCTTTGCTGTTGAAATTGATGACCTGACCTGACTACACAGAAAACTGATTTGGAAATGACTCACCTATTGTTAAGCAGATGCTTACAGGCTGAATTTTCATTCAGCCAGGAACAAAATAAATATTTATTTTTATATTTAAATGTAATAAATAAATTTTAAAAATATTTTTCAACCATCATCCCCTTTCCCATTCTTGCATTAAAGTCACACAGGATGTGTTGATTTAACCTAGAGGGTTTTACCTAGTTTTCTGCAGATTTTATCTCCTCATTCTCTGCAAAATTTATTGAAACATAAGCTCCATTTATCTTCATGACGGTTTTTTTGTAGGTATATATTATGAGCACTACAATATGAGTTGATGAAATCATGAAAACGTTTTTGTTGCCTCTGGAAATACAGTAAAACCAACCCCTTTCAATGCCTTTATTCATCTACTAAAGGAGAGCCTGTGAGACATCCTTCTATTTAGTTGTAATTTTCTTTTGTCTTCTGCCTTCATTTATAAAGAGAACATCACTATTGATATGATTCAGCCCCTTCTATGGTATGTCAGTTTCCATAGTATTTTCATTAGTTAGGGATTTCTCATTCAAAGCTCCAACAGTTAAACTAATGCTTACAATATGGCACAAAGCTATGGTGGTGAGCGTCCTCTGCCCCCTTTTCTGCCACTCTGCTTCTATTACTGAAAAATTAGAAGGGAGTGGAACAGAAATGAGCCCCATTTTGTGATTTTCTTCATTTTATATTTTATATTACTTCTGCATCAATTTTTTTTTCATTCCTATGGAGAGCTTAAGACCTAGAAAATCTGCTAGAGACGGAGATAGACAAAGCAATGGAAACACCAGTGGAAGGGAAGGGAAAAAGTATATACATAGAGCTTACTATGAACTAGGCACTGTACCAAGCACTTTTTGTAATATTATCTCATTTGACCTTTACAACAACACTGAGAGGTAGGTGTTATTATTAGACCCATTTTAATAGTTGAGAAAACTGAGACAAACACAGGTTAAGTGACTTGCCCAGGGTCACACACCTAGTGAATGTCTCACTCCAGGCCCAGTGCTCTATCCACTGTCCCGTCAGTTGCCTTGCTAGGAAGTGAGACTGCCCTCATCCTTCTAGACAGAGAGTGACCAATGGAAGCTGTCTTGCCCTTAGCGCACTGGGAGTCAGGAAGCTATGCAACAGAAAAGTCTGACACAATTTGAACGATCTAAGCATTGTTGCCTTCATTGCTTACTTCTTGCCTTCTTTCCTCTGACTCTAGGCTTCCTTGTGAGGGCAGGAATGAGCAGCCAGAGACCAGAACATATGCGTGGACCGTCCAGTAGCAGGCCAAAGTTGCAGCTCCATGACAGCAAGGTGACCAGATACCAGTGCAGCCAGAAACTTCTAATCCTGGAGCACAGACAGGCCTTAGTAGTCTCAAAGAGAGAAGATCCAGGGTCCCCAAGACTGCTAGTCAGTCAATGTGAATCCTATTGAACTGGTAGCTTGAGAAAAACAAAACAAAACAAAACAATTCTCCTTACTTAATTACCAGCTTTCCATTACTTCTTATCTGTGATTCTGAGATGGGGAGTGCACACCCTTCCCCCAATTTTGTTACCTTAGCTGTAGGTGAGTCTGGTCAGAATTTCCCTTCAGCTTCACTCAAATATCAGAGAGGGCAACTTTGGGAGGATATCCAGAAGGCAGCTGTAAGGAGCAGCCTCTAACCACCAATGTTTGGTCTTTTTAACTTTTTTCCTTCATATTATACAGTGTCTCAAAAGTTTTCGTGCCATTTTAAGTTTGAATAACTTAAATAGCTTATACCTGCACTAAGACTTTTGGAACATCATACATACGTACATATATATGTATTTGTAACCTATACAACCACAGCATACTAAACCTTTAAATTTTTGAATTCAGTAAGTTGAGAGAAAGGAGAACCAATGAAGTAAGGATTCATGAAGTAGATACAGATGACAAATTCAATGTTTTAAACATTTTGAAAAATATTCCATTTTATTCCCTAGGCTAATTTTGGACCCTGCCAAGAAGGGTTAATCCAAACCACTTAGTGCTGCTACCATGGTGGCACCACGGGCTTGCAAGTGGCTCAGAGCAGCCTAAGTATTTGCACACTAAGTACCCTCTTCTTGGCCAATGGGAATATTGTAATCTCTTAGGAAGGCTGACCCACTGGGGCCAGAGAGAAACTGACAAGGTTGGGTTGATAGTTCAAGTAGAGTACCACCTGGTGGGCAACTTAGATTTTATACACATTTGATAGATAGTGTGGTGACATGTTTTCTTTCTATGGGCAGAAGGAGCCTAACCTAGAAGGAGCCTAGGAGTTACACATCAGGGGTGTGAAGAAGCCAGCTGAACTGGTTCCCTAGCTAGTTATTAATTTTTCAGTGTAAGCGTTTATACCTTGATTGTTCCACATCATTTATTATTTTCTTGACTGTCTAGACTTAAGAAAGTGATGGGGAAAATGTTAAAAATGCAACTTAAACTTAAAAATGTGTCCTGTGTATATTTTTTTTTACAAAGAGCCTCTTGGCAAACATTTACCAGCATACACTTGCACGTAACCAAAGGTGTGTGTGTGTATAGTGTGGGAGAGAGGGGAAGAGTATCAGAAGTGTCACATGTGGTTGTCAAGGCCCAAAGAATTCATCACTAATTTGCCAGATTACTTGGGCAGCTAGGTGGTACAGTGGATAGAGCACCAGACCTGAAGTCAGAAAGGCTCATTTTCCTGAGTTCAAATCTGGCCTCAGACACTTACTAGCCGTATGACCCTGGGCAAGTCATTTAACCCTGTTTGCCTCAGTTGCTCAGGTATAAAATGAGCTGGAGAAGGAAATGGCAAAACACTCCAGTATCTTTGCCAAGAGAAACTCAAAATGGGGTCATAAAGAGTCAGACACGACTGAAACAACAACACAATCTTGCCAGCTTACTGGTCATAAACTCTGTGTGACCTACCCAAACAAGCTATTAATACTGGGAAATGGATAACAGAAAAGATATAGTCATGGACTAGGGCTACTTCCTCTATAACTGATGTATATCAGTGAGCACAATGAGAAGGCCAAAGGGACCTAGAAACCAGGTTGGCCAGCAAACACTTGACCTCCCTGCTCAGCGTTGACAAAGTAACCAAGAACTAACGATTTAGAATATAGTAAACTAATTTGAAAAATTTGTATGTAATAGAACCACTAGATGGTAGTAGAGTAACACAAAATGGAATTGCATGGCCATTTCATGAAATTTGTCTTTGTACTCATCCTTTGGTTGTACTGACTGTTCTTCAACCTCTGGTCTCCATTTTTTTCTACCAGACTGACCTGCCAGTGAACTGAAAAATCATTCTTAATACAAGCATAAAATAGAAGACACTGTATAGTAGCTTCTCTGATTTATGAAAAGAGTATCATTCAACTTTCCTCAGTTCTTGGCTTCTCTACATTAGAAACATTGCAACACAAGCATCTGAATAATTCAGGGGAAGAAAAAACTACAACACAGAATAACTGAGGACCTTAGGTTTAACTGTTCTGGGCACAAATTTGGGCATTCTAATATAAGTGTAAGAAACATACCCATCATATATTTAGTCATTCCTGAAAAAGGAGCAGATACAGAGTAAGCAAAGCCACCTTGTCATATTGTGGCATCATTATCAGGGTGCAGTAAAGAAGCTTGTAAATGAACCAAATCTTCAGAAAAGTGGCATGATTTGTGTGGCAGTCAGACATGAGAATGCCACCCTAGGTTGTGTGAACAGATTCATAGTACCTGGAATGAGGGAGCTAACAATCTCACTGCAATCTGTTCTGCTCAGAACACACCTGGGGAACTGTGCTAAGTTGTGACTGCAGCATTTTAGGAAGGGAATCAATAAACTGAAACACATTCAGAGGAGGGCGACCAGAATGGGGAAGGCTTTGGAGATTATGCCATATTAAAATCAGTTACAAGATGTGGGAATGTTTATCTTGGGGAAGAGAGTAACCTTTAGAGGGAGAAATAACAGCTGTTTTTAAATATCTGGAGAGCTGTGGTGTAGAAGAGGAATTAGGTGTATTTTGCTTGGCTTCAAATGGGCAACAAATAAGTTACCGAGGCAGATTTTGGTTTGATATAAAGCAAAACTTCCCAACAGTTAAAACTGTCCAAAGTGGAATAAACTAGTTTGGGAGGTGGTGAGATTACCAGGGATTATTCAGCAGAAAGCTGAGTGACTCCCTTCGTAGAGATATAGAAGGAATTCCTGATCACTTGTAGAATAGACCATACAGTGACTGAGGTAATTTCTAACTCTGTGATTCTGTAATCTGATGAGTGTATTCTCTTCTTCTTCTTCCTGTTCTTCTCCTCCTTCTTCTTCCTGTTCTTCTCCTCCTTCTTCTTCCTCTCCTTCTCCTCTTCATTCTTTTGACATTTTCTTGGATTGTGAATGATATTCACATAAGGGTCAATATAAATCTCTTACATGTCAATAAATGCTTACCACCCTTAAAAACAGATTACATGATGAGCAAGTGGACTTCAGAAAAACCTGGAAAGACTTGTATGAACTGATGCTAAGTGAAGTGAGCAGAACCAGGAGAATGTCATACATAGCAACAGCCATGTTGTGTGATGACTAACTTTGATAGACTTAGCCCTTCTCGGCAATGCAAGAATCTAAGACATCTCCAAAAGTCTTGGAAAATGCTATCCACATTCTTTCATTCTTAACTGCATTTTCCTTTAGAAGATCATCAATTGCCTGTCCTACTACAAACACTCTGGTTTAAGATTGGGCCTGCCAGTCATTGCTACATTAGGTAGAGAAATGAAATGTTTATGAAGTAATCTATATTGTCCTTCTGATCCACAGATTTTGGTAATAGAAAGTTCAGTTTAATGCTCCAATAAAGTGCAATCTAATACGTACTGTGCCAATTAATATGGTAGACTGATGTAGGAGCAATGGCTGATGTGTTCTGTTGCATATCAGACTTTCTAAAGCATAATCATGTGGGTAAAGTAATAGAATTGCCTTTTCCAGCCAAGATAAATCAAGAATAATAGGTCATTCTACTGAGAAAGCTTTTTTTTTTTCAATTATAGATTTGAAGCAGTTTATATATTTCTAAATAAATCAGGTTTCATGACTAAAAGAAGGAAAATTAAGAACTACTTTGAATGTCTTTAAAACCAAGACTTGGAGGAGAAGAGTTTAGACCAGGTATGGCATATAAAAACACAATAGGGAGCTTGGTTGGGACCAACTTTTCCAGACCTTCTTAGGCAAACCTTCTATTTTTAGGTTCACATTGTTATACCAACAATTCAAGAATATTCCTGGTTGGTTCTTGAGAGTTTAACAAATTAGAGTGCCTCCTTTAGATTTGTAAATAATACCAGAAAGGGCTATGATTTCAGGGGTGAGGGTATTTCCTCCATCTATTCAGACTGAGACATTTTCATATATTTAATGAATGGTCTTCATGACTTTATAAGAGTCCAAAAATTTTAATCACCCGGTGGTCAGTATTCTGATACTGACACTGTATAATAAGTATAGAAATTTGGGTTAGTTACTTCAATTGAGTACTGGCTGGAAATTACTGACACAGTAAAATATGGCTGCAATTCATTCAACTTAAAGCCTGAAATATTCAGTTTTTATTTGAGCATTCTGCTTATTTAATTCTAGTTGTTAGAAATTTAAAGGTTTAAAATATCTACCAGTTGCCCAGATCACTGTTAGTAGTTGAAAGTGAGCTTGAAGGTCTATAGCAGATGGAAGCAATAGGTTAAAGAACTGATCTATCATTTATGAGAATTATATTGATATGTTAAGAAATTTTAAAATACAGAAATATTGTGCGAGGTATTCGGGTGGACTAGCGACTCTGGTGTGGGGCTTGCTGAGATCTTTTCATGGCTGCTCACCCACTTTTATTGTCTACTTGGTACTCAGCTCTCACCTATGGCTCCAAGAAGCTACAGCATGAACAGTGGCCACACCCTAGAAACTGTCTCAGTAGATGGGTTAAACCAGGTTGAGGGTAACCAACTTGCTTCAGATCCATCAGTGAGTTAGGGGGATGTTTACTGCCAACATGCGAAAACTTCCCCTGGTGTAATGAGCATACGAAAACAATTTATTCCAACAGCCATGAAGGCAGCTTGGTCATACTTTGAAGATGCCAAGGTCATCTACTGTATCCTGGGCTGTTGCCAGTGGTCCTGTCTTTTATCTTGCCATTGGGCTTCAATGACACTGGAAGTGATAGTGAAGCTGATGACTTTGTGCAATTCTGCCTCACTTAAATCCAATTTATGTGCAAGTCAAGACATCACCCCTTGATGTCACTGGTCCTTTTTAAAATGAAGGATGAGGGTGGTGGAGCCAAGATGGCAGAGTAAAAGCAGTGACTTGCTTGAACTCTCCCCCAAACCCCTCCAAATACCTATAAAAAATGGCTCTAAACAAATTCTAAAGCAGCAGAACCCATAAAAAGACAGAGTGAAACAAATTTCCAGCCAAAGACAGCCTGGATGGTTGATCAGAAAGGTATATCACGCCAGATGGGGAGAGGAGCACAGTTTGGCATGGGCACGCAGGCTACAGTGAACCTGGAGCAGGCCTCAGAGGACTGAATCACAGGCAGCTGTGGCGGTTTCCAGACTTCTCAACCCATGAATGCCAAAGACAACTTAGAAGGTCAGTGGGGAAAGTCTGTTTCTGCGGTGCTAAGATAGAACAGTGGGGTTCCAGCCCCATTCCCTGAATGCAGCCCCGGGTTGGCGGCTGTCTCCTGGGCTTCCGGCCCACAGACTGAGGGGAATCAGCCACTCAGAGGAGAATTGCAGGGATCTCTCTGCTGGTGCAGAGCAGGATTCTCTTGCTTTGCCCGTGCTTGGATCTGGGTCACAGTTCTGGGTGGTGATCCTGGGGCAAGGAGGAGCGCTGGCATGGTGGAGCTTGTAGTGACTGTGGAGAGGAAATCCTCCTCACAGTTCCAAGACAGAAAAGAGTGCTCATAGAGCAGAGCACAGGACAGGAAAGGAGTAAATACCTCACCCTTGATCATAGCACTTTGGAAGAACTTAAAATTTACAGATCCCTAGAAGTATCTCCGAAAACAGCCACACAAAACACCTGAAGCTTGGGACAGTACATTCTCCACACTGGAAACAGACTCCTACCTTAACAAAGAATTTATAGCTCAAGTAATTGACTGAGATCATGAGCAAGCAGCACAAAAAGAGTCAGACTATATTATCTTACTTTGATGACAAAGAAGATCAAAACATAAACAGAAAAAGACAATGAAGCCAAAGCTCCTACATCCAAAGCCTCCAAGAAAAAAAATATGCATTGGTCTCAGGCCATGGAAGAGCTCAAAAAGGATTTTGAGAAGCAAGTAAGAGAAGTAGAGGAAAAACTGAGAGTGATGCTAAAGGAGACCCAAAAAAATACTGAAGAAAATAACACCTTAAAAAAATAGCCTAACCCAAATGGCAAAAGAAGTCCAAAAAACCAATGAAGAAAAGAATGTCCTAAAGAGCAAAGTTGGACAAATGGAAAAGGAAGTCCAAAAGATTACTGAAGAAAATACTTCCTTAAAAATTAGAATAGAGCAATTGGAAGCTAGGGACAATTTGAGAAATCAAGGCACTGTAACACTAATCGAAAGGAATGAAAAAATAGAAGAGAATGTGAAATATCTCATTGGAAAAACAACTGACCTGGAAAATAGATCCAGGAGAGAGAACTTAAGAACTATTGGACTATTTGAAAGCCAAGATCAAAAAAAGAGCCTAGACATCATCTTTCAAGAAATTATCAAGGAAAACTGCCCTGATATTTTAGAACCAGAGGGCAAAATAAAAATTGAAAGAATCCACCAATCTCCTGCTGAAAGAGATCCCCAAAGGAAAACTCCTAGGAATATTGTGGCCAAATTCCAGAATTCCCAGGTCAAGGAGAAGATATTGTAAGCAGCCAGAAGGAAACAATTCAAGTATTGTGGAAACACAATCAGGATAACACAAGATTTAGCAGCTTCTACATTAAGGGTCCAGAGGGGATGGAGTATGATATTCCAGAGGGCAAAGGAGATAGGACTACAACCTAGAATCACCTACCCAGAAAAACTGAGTATAATCCTTCAGGGTAAAAAATGGTCATTCAATGAAATAGGGGACTTCTAAGCATTCCTGTGGAAAAGACCAGAGCAGAATAGAAAATTTGACCTTCAAATACAAGACTCAAGTGAAACACGGAAGAGGTAAACAGGAAAGAGAAATCACAAGAGACTTATTAAGGTTGAACTGTTTACATTCCTGCAGGGAAAGATGATATTTGTAACTCATGAGTCCTTTGTCAGTATTGGGGTAGTGGGAGGGAAAAAAATTATATGTATGTATAGATAGAGGGCACAGGGTGAGTTGAAGATGAAGGGGTGATATCTGGAAAATAAAATTAAGGGGTGAGAGAGGATTATACTGAGAGAAGGAGAAAGGGAGAAGTAGAATGAGGTAAAATATCTCACATGAAACAGACAAGAAAAGGCTTTTACAGTGGAGGGGAAATGGGGGAAGGTGAGAGGGAATGAGTGAATCTTATTCTCATAGGTTTTGCCTTAAGGAGGGAATAACATACACAATGGGGTATGGAAATCTATCTTACCCTACAGGAAAATAAGGGGGAAGGGGACAAGAGAGCAGGGGATTGATAGAGGGGAGGGCAGATTGGGTGAGGGGATAATCAAAAACAAACACTTGTGAGAAGGGATAGGGTTAAAAGACAGACTAGAATAAATGGGGGGTAGGATAGGATGAAGAGAAATATACCTAGTTTTTCACAACAGGTCTACTATGGAAATGTTTTGCATGACTCCACATCTATAACCTGTATCAAGATGCTTGCCTTTTCAATGAGGGTGGGTGGGGAGGGGAGAAGGGAGAAAATTGTCACCCAAAGTTTTAAAAACATGTTAAAAAAATAAAATGAAGGATGAACAACTGACCTGCTTATCTCTACCTCTTAGAATTCCTAGCATCCTTCAACACTTCAGTTCAAATTCCATCTCCTACATAGATCTTTATTGATCTCTCTGCTCCCAACACATTCACTCAAAATTACCTGTCCTTACTTCAAATGTTTTATATTTACTTATATGGATACATGTTCCCCTCAATTGGAGGTAAGCTCCTTGACAGTAGAGACTGCATCATTTTATCTTATATCCCTAGCACCTAACATAATGCATAATTCACAGTAGGTGCTTAATAAATACTTATTGATTAATTGATTGACTGAAGTGGAAGAATTTTGTGAACAAGTTCAGAAAGATTATCAGCCTGCCCCCTTCCCCACTGACTTACCATTCTTTCCATAAGAGGCATTAGGTAGCAAAACAAATGAGATCTACTGTCTCCCATGACAAATTATTAATTTCCTATTGATGAGTACCAATAAAGGTGATCACATTGTCTAAGAAGTACAAGGCAATTGACAAGTTATAGCTCATTGCTTCCTCTCTCATGCCTGTCAAGCAGAGGTGGCAAGTCCTTTATCCAAGTTTCTTAGTTGAGAGGCCTAAAAAGGAGAATATTCAGTGACTCTTCCCTGGTTGCACATAAGTCAGTGACAGAGTTGAATTTTCTCTGATGTGATTTGTTGCTCTATCCAATAGCCAGACCAAGCAACTGAAAACACCACAACTAACAAAAATCCCATTCTCACTTAGAGTTAGTGTCAGTGTTGGAAGGGTGAAAGAGGTCTTAGAAATCATTTAGTTCAACTTCTTCATTTTACCAGTGAGGAAACAGGCTTGTAGAGGTTATTTGCTTGTTTGACTGTCAGATGCTGTTTTCCTGACTGCTTATCCCAGTTTTCTTCTTCTTATTATACTGTCTCGCATATGTGATGTGAGGGAGAGGGAGAAGGAGAGGGAGAGGGAGAGGGAGAGGGGATCAAGAGCTGAGTTAGCCAACTCTCTCTCTCCCTCTCCTTTTCCCTCTCCCTCTCCCTCCCTCTCTCCTTCTAGTCTCTGGGGTTTACTGGATAACCTTAAACCCAATTCACTCTGGAGCTCATAGATTGGACAACAAAAGGTCTCTGCCCAAGTACCGCTTAATGGTTATTTTTTGAGCTCTCTTTGCTCAGAGTGAATGTAAATAGTAAATATTTCTCTTTTGGCCAACAAACCTGAGGGTCTTCCCCTCCCAAATTTATTTATTTATTGATTGATTGATTAATTAAAGGGGCCATCCCTTGACTTGTTTCTTAAAGAGGCCTATTCACTGAATGGGTGTTACCTCACCCAAAGTGAGAACCTGAAAAGACCTTAGCTTCAAAGGGCCAGGGTCTCCCATTGCATCCTGGACCATCTCTAGTAGCCTTGATGAATATCTAGTCATTGGTCCCAGATGGCTTTGGAGGACAAAGTGAAGCTGGTGACCTTGCACGGCTCTCCCTTACTCAAATCAAAATCAATTGCAAGTCATGTCATCATCTCCCTGATGTCATGGTCCTCTTCGAGAACGAAGGGCAAACATAATATATATGATACATACTTTTAAAAAATAGTTCTATTGAACAACTACTAAAATTATAAAGGCATACAAATAATTTTTCATCTTTTTAAAAAGTAGTCATCTTTTGGAATGTTTTAAGAAATAAAAAATCTTCCCTAAAATGAGCTACAAGAAAAGACCAGATTACACACACACACACACACACACACACACACACACACACACACACACACATTCTACAAGAGGTCTTTCCTAATTCCTCTAGATGTTAGCACTGTCCCAATTACTTTGCCATTTATTTTTGTGTATTTAGTTGCAGATAAATCTCATTAATGTGAGCATCACATCTCACCAATACCCAATCTGGGATTATCTCCACTATCTATCTTCTCCCAGCTGAAGCCACACAGTCCATGAAGTTAGTCCACTATGTGTCAGGCACTGAGTCATGCAAAGACTAAAAATGAAGACAGTGTTTGTCTTCCATAATCTTACATTGTACTCGGGAGCGTACAATGCATTCACAGACAAATAAATATCAGACAGACAAAATAAATGCAAAGTAATTGGGAGGATACGTCAACATCTGGGGGAATTAGGAAAGATATCTTGTAGAAAGCGGGATTAGACCTGTGCCTGGCAGAGAACTAGGGGTCCCAAGAGATGGAAATAGTGAGAAATGTATTTCAGGCATGGGGGATCATCTATTTAAAGGCACAGAAGTTACAGAAGAAAGGACTTGTACAAGGAACAACATGTGAGTCTTTTTGGCTAGAGCATAGAATGCTTAAGAGGGAATAATGTTTAAGCTGCTGGAGACTTATGGTGAAGGACTTTAAATGTCAAACAGAAGAGTTTAGATTTTATTGTATGGGCAAGAACGAGTCACTGAAGCTCCTTTGGCAAGAAAGTGAAAAAAAAATTACATTTGTGCTTTAGGAATGTTAATTTGGCAGCTATGTGGTAAGTGGATTGGAGAGGGGAGGGGCTAGATGCAGGAAGATCAATTCAGAAGCTATTGCAATAGTTTAGGTAAAAGGTGATTAAGGCCTGAATTAGATTGGCTGTGGTACAAATGGAGAGACTGGGTTGGATGTGAGAGATAATGTGGTAGAATCAATAACATATGACAAAACTGATCGATAGTAATGGGCAGTGAATGAGAGTGAAGGGTCAAAAATGCCTCCTAGGTTGTGGTCAGCCACTAGCGGTGTCTTCAATAGAAATGGGTGTAGCCATAGAATGGGTCCCATATGTGTGTGGCTCAAAGGGAGGCAGAAGAGACACCCCTATCCTCTTCATACACACATCCCTCCCCCTTTCTCCAAGGGAGATTTGTATTCCTCTCAGGAGGGGAAGCAGAAGGTTGAGGTCGGAGATCACCACTTTGTCCTCCTCAGAGAGAGAGGGTACCAGGTTAGAATTATCTCAATCTGCTCCCTTGTTGTCCTTTTAGGTAACACGTTTGGTTTTAAGCCAACTTTTGATAACTTTGTCATTTTGGGGGGAAGGGAGGACAGCAAGTTCTTTATTCAAGGCTTGACCCTTTTGCCATCTAATACCAGTTTCACAATGAACATACATAGCTAATAGCAAAGAAACTCATTGGTCTAAATCATAGAAAAACAGAAAACAGACGTTTACATAGGAGAACATAATACCAAACAATACAAAGTGAAGGAGCTCTCTCATTGGGAGATAACTTAGCACAACCAAGAGAGAGTGTCCCTGATCTCACCCAAATGGAAACTCTCCCAAGTCTCTAGGATTCCAAGCTGGGAATAAGGACACGATGGAGCCCCTCTCATGTCTTCTTAGAGTTTTTTCCTTCAGCTACCTGAAGTGGGCTTGGACTCTTCCATTTTCCTTCTCAAAGCTGGAAGCCAGGAGCACCTGAAGCAACTCGATGTCATGAAGAAAGCTTGATGAGTCTTCAGGGAACTCAAAGGGGACTGAGTGGTGAAAACTTGAGCTCATTCACCCCTCTCAAATTTAACCACACACCTCACGTGAGGTAGAGCCTTCATTTCCACCATAAGGAGAGAATTCCATACCAATGGGCTTCTGGGTTACATAAGGAAGTTTGAAAGAGGGGTGGGTTTGGGGGAAAAGATATTAAGTTCTGTCAAGGACATATTGAGTGTGAGATGTCTGAGACCTCTTCTTGGAGATGTCCAAAAGAAATTTGGTGATGTGGGACTCGATTCTTTAGGGCTAATACAAAGATCTGGGAAGTGACTAAATAGAGATGATAATTCAACTATGGGACGTGATGAGATACCAACAGGGAATAGAGGGAAAAGAGAGCAGGAGGTCCAGGATAGAGCCATATCATGCATTAAAATGGGCATGATATGGCTAATGATGTTGCAAAGAAGACCGAAAAGGATTGGCCAGTCAAGTAAGAAGAGAATCATTGCAGAGCACTAGCATGAAAAACCAGGAAGGAGAGAGAATCTAGAAGAAGGGGGTGGCTGGCAGTGTTCAAAGCTTCAGAGAGGTCTAGTAGGATGATCCATAAAAGGACACTCAAATGAGCAATAAAGAGACTGTTGGTGAAAGTTGGGGAGCACAGTTCCAGTCATCTCTTGCTAATGGAAGTTCAATTTCAAGGGGTTTGGGAAGTGAGTTAAGGGTGAGAAAGTAGAGGAAACGAGGGTAGATATCTTATTCTACAAGTTGGCTATTCTAAATTTATGTTATTTTGTTTCAACCAGGCCTGAAATGCTTCACGACAATCCTTTTTACTTCTTCTCTAGTAGTAGTTTTTCTAGTAGTATTTCTCTCCCTTCCACTGCTGTGCCAAATCTTTGCTTTTGAGCCTGCTTCACTATCTCCTCTCCTCTCTTTCGGCAGAGGGTGTCACCTTTTAGTTTATTGAGAAAATTAAGGTTGTTTGTCAAGAGCTACCTTTTTCTTCCATCCCACCTATGCATTTCCTTCCCCACTTGCTAGAGGAAGGAAAGGAGGGGGCATAAGTGGAAGGGACTAGAGAAGAAAGTCCTGCCTCAGTGGAGGCAGAGCTGTTGGTAGGTTTTCCACTATACCCCTTTTCGGCTTGGGAGAAGTATAAGTGAGGTGGGGATACACCACTAGCCTCAACAATGATGCCTAGGGGCATTGAATTCTATGTTTTCTATAATATTTTTGGATTTTATCTGTCAGCGACAGGCTTCTAAATCTAAATTACTGAATGACAGTCTTGATCAGAAAGATTTCCATCAAAATAAAACCTTCAGGGCTTTTGATTTATCTAATAATACCATGTAAAGGCAACAGGGTCGATTGGCCTTGGGGTCAGGAAGAAAGATCTAACTTCATGTCTTACTTCTGATATGTACCACCTGTGTGACCTTAGCAAGTTACTTAACCTCATCCCCCAGGAGGCTCTATAAAATTACATATTTAAGAAGGTCATTTTCAGGATTTCAGTTTCCTCAACTGTAAAAGTAAAGGGGTTAGACTTTGGTTTCTGTGACTTTTTTAAAGGACAAAAACCATTTCTCTACCTTTGAATTACGATAATTTCCTCTCTCCCCTACCAAACACTCAGGGAAATCACAATGGCATCATCTAAGAATAAAGAGCTGGGGCCTGGTTTTTCTGCTCTTCCCTTCATGTACCACAGGGAGTCACTAGAGACCAACTCAAACTGCTTTTCTCTTCCTGTTCAAGAATGCTGCCCTTGAAATTTTCTGAGTCCCTGTTAAGAGCTCAACTCTTTTCTCTTTCCTTTTCTGAAATGATTCCCTTGAAGTGTTTGATTTCCATGGAATAGAAAACACCTGTCTATCTATTAAGCCATTAAGTCTAATCCCATCTGGCTCAAGGTCAAAGGTAGACCTGAGTAAATGGGAGACCACAGGGACACACATGAAAGAATGTTCAGTTAAAAAAAAAATTGTTTGCTGAAAAAATTGTTTGTAGATTAAGACCACATTTATTTCTGTTCTCTCACTTAGAAAAGATTTTTCAACTTAAGTATAGAGAAAACCATCCAAAAAAAATTTTTTTAAATGCTTGTTGTAGTTTTGAACATGGATTGAATAACCCTGAAGAAACACAGAATGCTGAACAGCTGGTTACACATAAAATATAAGCATTACTCTGATGTCATACATACCCACCCACATACAGATGTAAGAGTAAATATCAGGAGACCTGCATTCCAGTCCCATCTCTAACACTATTTATTGATATAACCTTGAATTAAGTCATGTAAATTCTGTCTCAGTTTCCTTCTCTATAAAATGCAGATAATACCAAATATACTATAATTCCTACTTGTCCTAATTAGTTAAATTGGGAACCAAGCACAAAGAAATTATGCCTTCCTCTATGTTTTGTAAAGTAGTATGCACACTATTGTTTACATAATTAGCAAGCTTAGTATGTAAAACATATAGCTATGTTTTGTTTATATGGACTCAAGATTTGCTGTTTTCTCAAAGCTCTTTGACATCCATAATTGTTTCTTGTTCTTCATATTCTTTATTATAACATTGGAAGATATTCATATATAGCACTTATTGACCTGAGAAGTATTGAAATTGAGAAGCAACATGATGTAATGAATTAAGGGCAGGTCTTGTCATTAGGAAGGCATGGGTTCAAATCCTGCCTTTGAAATAGATTGTCTTTGTAATGATAGGTGAGTGATTTACCCTTTCGGTGGCCTAGGTGACTCTAAGACAGTAAATTGCAGAGGAGGTGCTAACTTGCCATGGTAGAGGGAGTTTCCATAAAGGAAGTTCTCTACAACAATGAAATCAGACGCTCTAAATAACATCCCGGAGTTCTGTCAAGCTTGGACTCAATTTTTAAGAAAAAGCTCATCTATGAATTGGTAGAAAAACTTCAATAACTAAGATGCAAGAAGTGGTGGGTTAGAATTTGAGTAAGCACTACAGTCTTATGCTACTTTGTAAGAGTTGTACTATTTATTGTCATTATGTAGATATCCTGCTGTGTTAGAGCTAAGAGGGACCTTAGTTTCATCCACTCATTTTGTAGTTGAGGCAGTTGAGGAGGAGAGAGGTAAATGATTTGCCCAAGGCCAAACATTTGGTGAAGGCGAGATTTGGGACCAGAAACCAGGCCTTTTGATTCCCAATCCAATTCTCCCTCTTCTGCATTATATACTGTGAAGCTTAAAATAGTGCTATTGGGATTGCCCAGAGAATGCATGATATTCTAAACCTCCTCTCTCCTCCTCAAGCCCTCAATTACAATCCTTACCTCTTTCAGATCTGTAACTATGAAATAATGTCACCTGGGGCAAAAACAGTTGGAGTGGGGCACTCAGTGATGACACAGAAGACAGATGGATGGGGGCCAAGTACAATTAAACATTCCTAGGGGTGATTGTACTACTTTGTAGCACAATTCAATGGAGGACCAAAGGGTGAGACACAAAAATAACAGTGAATTACCATGAGGAAGAAATGATACTTGAGCTTCCTCAACTCTCCTCTTCTGCCTCTAAAAACTCCACATTCTAACCTTCCTTCTCTTCATTCTTAAAGGTAAGCTTCCTTCTTGTCAAAGCTAATTCCTCCATGTGTATCTTCTGGTCCATTCTCTCTCTCTCTTTTTTTTTTTCTGTCTTCACTTCATCAATCATTCCCTCTTTTTTGATGTAACTTAAATCTCTATTCTACTATTTTCCCTTTGCCTATAACTACTCTCAGGCCTCCTGTTTCTTTAAGAAGCCAAAACAAGGGGCAGCTAGGTGGTACTGTGGATAAAGATCTGCTCTTGGAGTCAGGAGAACCTGAGTTCCAATCTAACCTCAGACACCTGATACTAGCTGTGTGACCCGGGAAAGTCACTTAAACCCTATTGCCTCACACTGAAAACAAAAATCTTCATTTTTTAAATAAAAGATGGATCTATACAATTGGAGAAATATTAATTGCTCATGGATAGGCCAAGCTACTATGGTAAAAATAATACTGCTAAATTCATTTATATTCAGTGTCATATCAATCAAACTATCAAAGGACTACTCTACAGAACTAGAAAAAAAATTCATTGAATAGAGCAAAGGGTCAAGAATCTCAAGGGTAATAATGAAAAAAGTGCCTAGGAAAGTGGTTTAGAAATGCCAGATCTCAAGCTATACTTAAAAGCAATAATTATCAAAACAGTTTAGTACTGATTAAAAAATAGAAGTTGATCAGTGGAACAGATTAGATACATAATCTACCTAGCAAATATATCTAGTAGTTTTTGGTTCAATAAAACTGGACAGCTTTCTGGCAGAAATTAGGTTAAGACCAATACTTCACACCATAGACCAAGTTGGGTGGTTGGTTGGTTAATTGTTGTCCTTCATTCTAGAAGAGGACCAAAATGACATCACTAGGCTAGGGTCAAGTTATAGTATGTCTGACTGTGGCTGATGATCAAACCAATACAAGCTTGGAATGTTCTACCACAGGTTGGGCACAAACAGTCCACGTGAACATGTGGGATGGATTCTCTAAATTTGCACTTTCATGTTTGTTTTGAGCCACTTCAATTCTGCTTTGCTCATAGAGCACAGCACCTTGTCTGATGTGGGCACACCAAGTTGAGCAGTCCTGTGCCACTGTTTCCCATGTCACACAATCTAAGTTATCTGGAGTCCCCTTTCAGTTCAATATAAAGAAAATTTCCCCACACATATGGTCTCCAAATGATGAGATAGGCTTCTATTGTCAAAGAGTGAGCTCTCCATTACCGGAAGTTCTGAAGCTAAATGTTGTAGAAAGGAATCGTGCATGGATGGACTTGATAACTTCTAAGGGTCCTTCTAACTCTAGTGTTTTGTGACATTCTAACTAACAGTCTGTAATGGCTCTCTGATCCTACATCATTTTAATCCTGATGTCTGGTCCCTCTTCCCCTCATCACCATCCAGTAGGCTAAGCCTGCCCTGCCCCAAATCTTGGCTTAACCTCCATGGTCAGTTTTGTTGCTTGGTTATAGTAACCACTTCTTGCCTTGTTCCCTATGACCCAATCCACATTTTCTAGCATAGCTCAAGGAACTGAGTTTTGGTACTGATTCCCCCACCTGGTACCTTAAGTCCTCTGATGCCAGAATTCTGCCATGCTCCTTCTATTCCTCCTTGGGACTGGAGTCTTGCCTCTGATCTCTGGTCTCTACAACTAGATCTGTTCTACCTAGTGCCAGAGCTCTATTTACTTGCCTGTTGCCAGATTTCCCTATCACTCTATACCCTCTACCTTCTAGGAATCTTTCTTTGGCCCCCTTCTGGCTCTCCGTGATGCTACCTGCCTTTTTGAACTCATATTGATTATTACTGATACCTCTCTTCATTCATTCTATAAACATTTAATGCCCATTATATGGAGGCAGCTAGTTGGTTCAGTGGCTAGTGTGCTGGGCCTGGAATCAGGAAAACCTAAGCTCAAATTTGGCCTTAGACACTTACTAGCTGTGTGACTTTGGGCAGTCTCTTAACCTTCATTTGCCTTAATCCATTGGAGAAGGAAATGGTGAACCATTCTAGTATCTTTGCCAAGAAAACCCCATGGACAGTATTAGTGTGCTATGGTTCACAGGATTATGAATTGTCAGACACAACTGAACTACTGAACAACATCTATTACATGCAAGGCATGGTGCTGGGTGCTAGAGACCAATGACCCGTCCTGCCCCTTCCATCTATAGTTTCTTGTAATGGGGTTTTAATGCATGCTTAATCCTCTAGGATGGAGGCACCCACATGGGAGACACTAAGGACCCGCTTTTGGACATGCGTCTTTGGGAAAAGACATTCTATGCTCCTATTTCCATTGGCTGAGTAGTCAGACTGGCTGCATTTAGTTCTGTTTGCTTTTCTGTAGAGTGTAAGGTTGAAGAATTTGTATAGCCCACTATAGCATGGACACCATTCACTGTGCTAGATGGGGGGTTGAGATCTTAAAGTGCTATATAAATGCTATTATTATTATTATTATTATTTACACACCGGCTTCATTACACCTTTCTTCCTTCTATACATTATTTTGGGCAGGTAGGAAACACTCTCCAACCATGTATATCCATACTATAGCTCTTTATTTCATGCTTTTCTAAGGTTCTTTAGTAATGTCCTTTGGCCCCAAGAGATAGACTTGGAGTTTTGGTCTGCTTTGGTTGTACTTGTCATTTCTAGGAGCAAGTGATGGAATCCCCAGACCTGGGAGCTCAAGACATGGCAACGTTGGATCCAGGCCTGGTTCTAGGCTGGATGTTGCTGCCATCTCAGTAGGAAAACCCTAAGAAGTCAGGGTTCTACAAAGCAAACCCACAGGGGCTTTGGATTTGGAATTTGATGGGACTGATGCTATATAGGAACTAGGCTAAGCTGTGAATCTAATCTCCTTTCCTTTTCCAGAGACAGAGCAGGGTCTGTGAGGAAATTATACCTTCCCTAGACATTGGGGCCAGGGAATGCTTGTATGTTTGTTTTTGCTATGTCTATAAATATTCCTTTGTAAAAGCTAATCTTACTATTGAGTGGTTAAATGGAACTAGGGTGCTAAGGATCCTCTAAAATTGGGGGTACACAATCGGTGAGAACTTGAGCCAGTGGTGACTAGACACAACTAAACCCCTTAAGGGTACCAAAGAACCCTGGGGGAGAGGGTAAATGTAAAATCCCTGGTTATTCTATAGTACTCAGAAGGTACTATTTTTTACATACTACTCAACTACAGTACTCTACAGTACATTCTCTAGTACTCAGAGGTATCTTTTGTCCTACCTCCCTGAGTTATTGTGAAGAGCAAATGAGATAATAATTGTAAACACAATTTTACGTCTGGTATATAGTAAGCACTTATTTAAATATTTATCAGTAGTATTAGTATTAGTATTACTGTCCAGCGTTTCCCTCTCCCCTCTTCTGCTCTACCAAATGGCCACTTATGTGAAACTTTTATAATCAATTTTCCTTAATAACTCTGGTAAAAACTTGGTAACAACAATTTCATACCAGCCACTCCCCTTCCATTAATTTATTGTTTACTGTCTCTTTCAGGTCCTTAACTAAAACATTAAATAAGGCAATATTTAGCTGATATACCAAAAGAACTCACAAAAAGTAATATTCATTTTTTACACCTTTGTATTTACCTGGTACATCACTACAGTATTTTTCATTTTGTTGAGCAAATGTTCAAGTTAAATCAGGGAAAACAGGAAGCTGTATTTAACTAGCCCTCTTTAAGCCGAATCTCAACAAAAAGCAATCTATATCACCAACTTTCTTCATCTTTAAAGTCATATGAATTTCAAGGAAAATTAAGCTTGTGTTTCTGATTTATTTACATTTTCCTCACTGATGTCCAGTAAACCTTATGAACCATTTTTATAAGTCCTTTCTCTTTGATCCAGGAAGTTGACTTTAATATGTCATAAATAAAGCTTATACCTGGAAGTGTTTAGTTTCAAAGACAAAATCACAAAGTTTAAGTCTTTTCTAATTACTTAGAACAGGAGAACCAGAACTGGGACTGCTGAGCTGGAACTGAATTGCAGGGCTTTTCATATTTTATTTGGTTAGTAATCAGTATATTTTACTGGGAGGCAAAATGTCTCTGAGGAAGGTATAGAGCTCACATTCTTGTGAAGACTTGAAGTGTAAATGGTACCTTAGGAAGGAAGAGTAGTAATGAGTTGCCTAAGAGAGAGGAGCACCCACTGGAATGAAAAAGAGTAAAAAAGCTGTAAGACTGATATCAAATATATAAGATCCATAGAATTCTTGTGGCATTTGCCATCACTGAAACTGACTGGATTTGCAAGTTATATCCCATAGGAGTCTGGCTATTTCCTCCTTAAACTATACGCCTACATTTTCGAAACTGCTACTAGTGGTACTTTCTCTGAAAGTGGAAGCTAAGCAAATGGACTCTATTCTAGACGTGTCTCAGGGATAAAACATGTATTTTCATATTTGAATATTTTTTCTATAAAATATAGCTTTATTAAATAATAATAGGAGCTAGACAACTGACCTGTATGAAAGGAGAAATAAAAAAACAGATGATAGTTAGCATCCCTTTGAGGTCTGTGATAATCTGGGAAGTAACAGATGGAGGAGGATTTAAAGAAATTGAACTACATAAGCACAGATAGATGTTGTTTGGTAAGATAATTTTAGTTATTAACTCTGTTTTCCTCCCAATTAATCAACACACATTTATTAAACACCTGCTATGTGTCAGGTATTGTGCTATGTTTTGACAAAGACAAAAATGAAACAGTTCCTGCCCTCAAGAAGCTTGCATTCTATCACCTCAAATTGAAACTTTCTGCCATTGAACAACCAAACAATGTCTCTACTTAAATAGAAATCACCTGCCTGATTATTTGGTCTCTTTAGGAGCAAGCATCACATTTTAGATTGAGACCTTAAAGTGCTATATAAATATTATTATTATTATCATTATTATTTACACACTAGCTTCATTGCATCTTTCTTCTTTCTATATATTATTTTGGGCAGATAGAAAATGCTCTCCACATACATCCATATTATAGCTTTTTATTTCACACTTTTCTAAGGGTCTTTAATAATGTATTATTAAACATTATAGTTATCTATGTATGTGGCTTATGTTTGTGAGCTTCAGGCAGGCAGCAACCATGTCTCATTTAAACTTTATACCTTTTCTTTAAAAAAGCTCTCTTCTCTATTACCTTTCCTTTTTTTAATGAGTGACATTGACATAGAATAACTTTATTCCATAGTTTACAAACTAGGTTTCTGTTTTTCAAAAGGACTTTGCCTGTTTGCAAACTCTTCAATGTTAAAACATGAAATAGCAACATGATTTTTAAGAAATTGCGCATTTATCTCCTCATAATTCTGTTTTTTTTTTTTAGGCAATTGGGGTGAAGTGACTTGCCCAGGGTCACACAGCTAGTGAGTGTCAAGTGTTTGGTCTGAGGTTGGATTTGATCTCAGGTCCTCCTGACTTCAGGGCCAGTGCTCTATCCACTGCATCACCTAGCTGCCCCTCTCCTCATAATTCTGAAGAAATATTTTAATAGATAAATGTTAGGTAAGAAGGTTGTTGTTGTTATTCAATGGTATCTGACTCTTCCTGACCCCATCTGGGGTTTTCTTGGCAAAGATACTGGAGTAGTTTGCCATTTCCTTCTCTAGCTCGTTTTACAGATGAGGAGATTCAGGCAAGCAGGGTTAAGTAACTTGCCCAGGGTCACACAGTTTGTAACTATCCAAAGACGAATTTGAACTCATCTTCCTGACTCCAGGCTTAGTGGTGTTCTATCCACTGTACCACTTAGCAGAGAAGCTTAAAGTTTAGGATAATTGTTGTAGACCACAATTCCAAATTAAGGTAGGGATTTAGAATGAAGTATTTAAAATGCATACCAATAGCCTTTTTGTAGCCCTGCTCCACCTATTTTTTTCCCCTTTTCCCCCACACCCATTTAGTTGCTTGAGAGAACCATAAGATTTGGGGGCAAAAGGGAGAATAACAATGCCTTATTTTATATTAATATCTGAGCAGCTAGGTGCTTCAGTTTCTTTATCTGTGAAATGAGCTACAGAAGGAAATGACAAACCACTCTGGTATCTTTGCCAAGAAAACCCCAAATGGGATCTTGAAGAGTCAGCTAAGGACTGAACAACAACAACATATCTCTATCTCTATTGGTTTAGATAGAGATATTTAATACCTGTTCTTTGGGGGTTATTGGAAAGTAACCCTTTGAGAAAGGATTTGGATAAGAACTGAACTTCACAATTAGGAATAGTTAAAGGGAACAATCCATTACTTTCAAACTGAGACATGGGCCAAAGATATTGGAAGAGGATAGTTAAAAGAGTAGACTTAATCTTATCCAAGGTAGGGGACACTGGATTAGGGTTTTGTTCCACTGCCCTTGGCAGGGTGTGGTGGCTCAAAGCTATGAACAATGACCTATCAGTCTGGAAGAGACTTTCTAATCACTTCACCTTATTAGATGGGAGCTGAGGGAGACTGAAGGTTCTGTTTGGAGATGAAACCCAGAAGGTGGTAGCTGAGAGAATCTCAGAACTACAAGAACAGTAAAGACTGTGATGATCCACAGAACCAGTGCAGTAGAAAGTTGTATCATTTAGCAAATGACTATGGTAACTTTGGGGGCAGCTAGATGGCCCAGAACATAGAGCACTGGCTTGGAATTAGGAAGACTCATCTTCATGAGTTCAAATCCGGCCTTAGACCCTGGGCAAGTCATTTAACCCTGTATGCCTTAATTTCTCGTCTGTAAAATGAGTTGGAGAAGGATGTGGAAAACTACTCCAGCATCTTTGCCAGGAAAACCCCCAAATGGGATCATGGTGAGTTGGACATAACTGAACAACAAATAGTAACCCTAAAACATCAGAGGTGTGAACTGACCTTCTATTTGTTTGCTCTGGACACACATGTTGCCAATGTGTGTCCTTAGTCTTCCTGCAGATGGTATTCACATTTAGTTTATAGGGTTGGGGACATTCTATTACTCCTTTTTTTTTTCTAAAACTATGTTATTTCCTTAAATGCCTTTACTTTCAACTATTATTTTCCTCTGGCTCACTAGTAAATGTAAACACATTGGTAGGATTTCACGTGAATCCATGGAATACCTTGAACCTGGTATTGCCTTTCTGGGGAGCCACTGGTTAGAATTGGTGTCCCAGTTTTATAGTCATAATAAAGATCTAGCATACCCTTTGTTTGTTAATAGATTAATTGTACAACCAATGGTTGTATTTCATATATAGTCATCAAATAATTTCTACTTTTACAAACAGTACTATGTTGGAAGCATTAATAAAGCTTTCATATTTTTGTGTATACTGTTATATTTTTTCCCCCAAGGCCACTTTTACTTATCACTTTTGATTCATTAGTGCAATTGACAAGTATTTATTTAGTATCTACTAAATGTCCTGCATGATACTAAGCACTAGTATAATCCTAGGAGGCAAAGTGGGTTGTTGTAGGATCATAGATGTGGAATTACAAAGGACATTGGAGGTAATCTAACACTCATTTTAGTTAAAGATACTCAGGACCAGGAAAGTTTAAGTGATATTCTTTCATTTAAAGAAGTAGCAAGTAAGTTTCTTGTTGCCCGAAAGTTCCTTCACAAAAACACAGAATTTCAGAGTTAGAAGGGACCTTGTCCAACCCTCAAAGACATTTTTCAAAGATGCTAGGAAATGTTTGCCTGTTCACCAAGAGTTAAAAATTTTTTAAAGAACTGGAAGCCTCGCACCTGTCGTTTGCTCCAGCTGGTGTCGATGTTAAAAATTATCATCAGCGTCCCAACTCTTCCTCTCGGATGCACCTGCTATTGCTTGAGTTATGGCTATTTCAGATCCAGTAATTTAATAAGGTTAGGTCACACAGTAATAGCACAAGCTGTTGCTCCACTGGGGGATTAATGTAGTTTTATAAGGTCTCAATGGAAAAGGGTCTATACCTAAAACTAGAGACCTTTAAATTTGCAACCTGAATAGATAGCCCAGCTTTCAGATTGAAGTTGTAGAATAGGTTGTAGCATGGGAGACATTTTGTAAATACTTTAAACTTAGTGGATGGGTCTTTTGCCACTGGTAAGTTTCTGTTAAAAGCCCACAGTGCTCTGTAGGGAGTAAGATTTACTTTCTTATCATCCCTTTTTATTGTCAGATGCTTCTCAAAATGAAATTTTCTTTGTCTTTCTCCAATTTTGCTTTAAATTTAGTTTATCTGAACTATCACTATGAACTTGTTTTCGCGTTCCAATAATGTCCTGGCCACAACAGTATAGTGCATAGTTGAAATTTAAGGATCACAAAAACCTGAGGGGCACTGCCATCAAAGGCAGGAACACCAAGTTGGCCAGTGGCCCAAATAGTAGGAAAAAAGCTGCTCCCCAAAGAGACAAATGCAGGAAAGTGATTTCTAGAGCTCTATAATCCCAGATGTCATGGAGACATTTCCTTTTTGGGAAGCCATTAATCACTTCAGCTGTCCTAAGTATTCAAACTATTAAATTTCAAAAGCTGATTCTGTGCTAAAGAAGGAAACAAAAACATATCGTGAGAGGGAGTTAAAGATGAGTGAAATAATAAACTTTTGCACCATAATCTCCTCTGTCAGTGGTGGTGGAGGGAGGGTAGCGATAGAGAGACACAGAGACAGAGAGACAGAAACAGAGACAAAAAAAGACAGTCAGAAATGAGAAACAAGGGAATGGAGAAAATAGCTGAAGATATATGTTAAATTATATCTCTCAAGGACAATAAGAGGGATTAAAAGTTCTTGAGGACTTTTAAGAGGTCCAGAACTTTACTGGCAAAGCAAAAATAAAAATTAAAAAAATAAGACAAATGGTAGCATTATTTAGACAAGATACAAGAAATCTACTTTTGTCTTAATTGCTTGGATATTTTAAACGAAAATTCTTTGTGTAAACACAGAGTTGGATGGGCTCAAGCCATTTAATCTAGCCTATATCTGGCCAAGAATTGCCCCTGTAAATGGCCAGACAGAGTGACTTGAAGGTTTCATGTAGAAGAGATTCCTCCACCTCCGAAGGGCACCTACTCACTTTTAGATCATACCCTTGGGAAGATTTTTCCTTACATTGAGTGGAAATTTCCACCCACAGCTCTAAGTTCTGCCCTATGGAAACAAAGGAGAACAAGTGTAACCCCCTTTTCTACGTGACACCTTCAAATACTGGAAAACCCACTACCACAACCCTCTTAAGCTTAACCTAGAAGGGAGAAGACATTTTATCAATGACCTTGAATTACCTCCATATTAAACTTTACTTTGCCACTGGAGGCATAACTTGGATCTACCTTTTCTGTCATCTCTTTGCCCCAGTTTTCTTTTTCCTTTTGGAGATTTAGATGAAAACAAATTGCCCTTCTAGAAAGGGTTTGATAGCATCCTTATTCTGTATATTTCTTGGAATAAAAAGACTCAGTTTTGTTCTTTGCCTTCAGAACATGACAAGAAAAACAAAAACAACATCACCACCAGAGACTGACCAAAGTGATTTATTGATTGTTAGATTCTTTCAAGGGTACACATTTACCCATGGTGGATAGCATGGTAAGAGAGATAACTTAGACTTGAGACCTGTAGAAACTTTGTCCAGGTTGTTTGCTGCTGCAAACATTTGACTTGTGCAGTAGAAATATAACTTGAGGACTGAGAAGGAAACTTGAAGGTACATAAAAAATTGGGGAGGCCTTCAGTATAATATAGTCCAAATTCCTTTGGTTTTTCCTGCCTTGTTGGTCAACTGATCTGGAAAGTTGAATCTGAATGTTCCTAAAATTCATGACTTAGTTTCCAGTCAGTCTTCATAAAGATCACTTGTTCTGTTAAGAAGGGAAAAAATAGTTAGATTTGTACTGCTTTCTTTTTTCTAACAAAGGAAAAAAAAAGCAACAATTGATGGGCATTCTTGAGAGTAGGTGAGAAAGTAATTTGTTTCTAAAAATCAACAAGCATATTACTATGTGCTAGGCACTGAGGATGTTAAGCCCTGGGGATACAGAAAGCAAAACAGAACCTGCCCTCAAGGAACTTCTACACTTATGCCTTCTACATTGTAACTTTCCCCATCGAAATTTTGATATATCACAGGGCATAAGAAATTAAACGGGAATTTTGGGGGAGTTTTGTGGATGCAGCAGATGACACAGAAAAAGTTTAGAAACTCAGAAATGCATAAAATCTATGTATAGTATTATATACTATCAACCCAAATTTTACATTAAAGTACTGTAAATACCCCATAAAAGGAAAAGAAAAAATTCAGATTTCTTCTCTGGTAGAAAGGGAGGGTCAAAATTTTTATGTGGATTTTCCAGATCTTGGGGGCACTGTGCTCCTGCTCCCTGTGATGTGGGAGGGATAATTGTGTTCTAATGGAGGAGACGTATAAATAAATAGGTAATTATGTGACTTAGGTAGAATAACAGGAAGGTAACCTTAGACAAGATAAGGGCTTTTTGGTTATGAAATTAGCGCTTCTCAGAAATCCATAATCTTAGACTGTGATTCCATTTTGTATATCACAGAAATGAGTAGCTATTAAGGCACCAACAGACCCTGAAAACAGTTTTGTTTTTCATCCAGGCTTATGATTTAATTATTTATTTAACTTAGTTGGGGAAACTCCTAGTGTTGAAATTCCTTCTACCAATACAGATCCCCAATTCATCTGCAATTTGTAATCTTAAAATTGCCAGTGGACTCTGAGAGAGGTTGAGTGGCTGCTCCACCATCACATGGCTAGTAGCTATCAACAGATCTAAGACCTGATTCCAAGTCTTCCTGTATATAAGGCTTGCACCATCTACTGGCTGTGGTGACCCTCATTCTTTTTTTTTTTTTTGCTTTTGAATAATCAATTGAATTCTGGTAATCTTATCTAGGGCATGCAACTCTTAATATTAAGATATAACTTTTTGTAGAAACTTCTTAATTAATTATCATGTTAATTCTCCTTAACTCCATACTTTGTTCCTCCAATTCCCTTTTCCTGGAATGTTATCCCCACTCATCTCCCTGCTGAAATCCTACCTATCTTTCAAGGCTGAGCTCAAATGCCACCTTCCCCTCTATTCCAAACAGAGACAGTGTCTTTCCCTCTCGGCCCATGAAAACACCCCCTTTGTACCACTCACCTAATACTCCCATTCTCTCCTGCGGTTTCATTATTTGCCTTTTTATTCTTATCTGTCCTGCTCAAACATAGCCCATAGACCTCAAGGATAGTAGTACCTTGGGTGTCTTTGTATTATCACTGTAAATGCCTTGGCAGGCCTAGAGAAGGCTCTTAATAAAATGCTTATTAAATCCAGTATGAAACAAAATGGTGCTGGAGACTGAGAAGTGCTTAAGAGTTTTAAAAGTTTCCAATCTTGTCTTTTATGTGTCATCCTTCATAAGTGGGAAAAAGCACCATTGAGCTATCATCAGGAAGATAAGCTTTTATGCACTTAGCCTGTATTATTTTGGATGCTAGTTATTTGTGTATGTGACACTTCTCTCCCTACCCCAACCCTCACCTGTTTGCAAGTGCCTCAAAGGAAGGAGCAGTGCATAGTCTATATATACTAACCAGTGTCTCTCATACCTCATACATTTGTCTTTAGATTGGAAGTACTTCATAGGTATATTATTAATATTTCAGGGTTTGCTTAATTTTTTTAAACAGTTGTCATGTATTTAAGCTGGTACCCCTAATGACCAATTAGATATCTTAATTTTGGCAAAGAGGGGAAAGCCTTTGGTTAATGTGGGCACAGTTTGGGGCTACAACCAAATTATCTGACCTACGTCAGTATTAAATCCACGATTTTTAAAGCACTATGCTTTTACTAAAGACGTTAACCAACAGCAAGCTTCACTTTATGTGGTGAAAGCTAAGAAATGTAAAAGAAAAGAACATGTAGTATATTTTCAGGCAGACCCAAATGCAAACTATAGGTCATAATACATTTGTATCAAATAACTGGCATTCTTGGGTAGTGGTTCTTAATTGGAACCAACTTAATTATATCCGTAGGGGATGTAATCCTCAAACAAAAGACAAAGTCGAATAAATCATGCAGATTAAAGGGATGCTATTTTACCTGGAGAGTTCCATTTATATGGACATGATGTGTTTGACAAAGGCTGTGGAATAATACAAACGTAGTGTTAGAGAATTACTAAAGTTTCATAAAAGGTTTATGCACAATCTGCTAAATCCTAATTATTTTCTGCTATGAGACTAGGAAGTTTAATACATAGGTATCTTTTATCATTAGTAAGACTGAACCTCCCAAGTTGGCATTATTTTTATCTAAATAGGCAGTTACCAAGCTTAGTATCCTTAGAATACGAGCCTTGGTGAATCTTAGACATATGCATGTATTTAAAATACATGTTACGTTTTAATCCAGGCTCATTTCACAAAGATATAGAGCTTGAAAAATATGTATTTATAGGAAGGCTGTTAATACAGAAATGAACAGCTGATAATGGGATTTGGATTTCTGTTGTATGGTTTAGAATAAAGACGTGACAAGACACCTGGAGTATACCTAAAAAAGCCTGATAAGAATGTAATTGCCTTATGCCTTGCAAATCTAATCAAAAGCCTTAATCAAAAAGGCTTTAAATTGAAAAGACAAGGAGGCTGGGGGAAGGAGGAAACTACTTGTGTACATGCAGCAAGCTAGATACCATGAAGAGTAGCTGGAATATAGGGAGAATAGCAGTTGAGTTACCCAGTTTTTTTACAGGAGATAAAAAAAATCAACAGAAGGAGTTATTAGTTGTAATATACATAGCCTTGAATGTCTATACATAAATACAAAACATAAAGGCAACAACTGAGATGAAGTGAGAGGCAGGTAGGTGGCACAGTGGATAAAGTGCTGGGTTTGGAGTCAGGAAGACTCATCTTCCTGAGTTCAAATCTGGCCTCAGACACTTATTAGCTGTGTGACCCTGGGCAAGTCACTTAACCCTATTAGCCTCAGTTTACTTATCTGTAAAATGAGCTGGAGAGGAAAATGGCAAACTGCTCTAGTATCTTTGCCAAGAAAACCCCAAATGGATCACAGAGTCAGCCACGACTGAAAAGACTGAACAACAAGAACAAGATGAAATGAATTAGAATGCAGATTTGACCTCTCATGGCTGTCACAGCCTTGGTGGGATAAGACCTATGATTGGAATATGACTCTGGAGGGGTGTACCTCATTCATATGATTTGGTAAGAAATTGGGAAGGGATGGGAAACAAGGTAGCAATATATATTAAGAAGATATGCTTTCATGAGAAAATAAAATTATGAACTTGGGGAAGAAAAGCACAGTATCAGCATTTGGGAGAAGTGGTTTTGCCATCAGAATGTGCTACAGACTACTACTTCTACAGAAAGAAGAAATAGATGAGGAGTTCTGGAAATATCAGAAGCCTGGAAAAGAGTCATGACATAGTAAGGATAGGGAACATAGACGATCCAGATATCTGCTGGAGTTCTGTCAGAGAAGCAGACTAGCTAATAATTTCCTGACTTGCTTTGAAAGTAATTTCATCCTTCCAAAAGATAAAGGAAACAACAAGGCAAAATTCAATTCTAGGTCTGATTCTTACTAAAGAGGAAAAAAAAGAGAGCAAGGTAATCTGACTGGAGGCAGGAAGTGACCATTCAATGCCCAGCATTTGTGTTAGAAGAGAGGAAATTCAGGTATAGTTTGACATGCACTGTAGGTTTTGGGAGGACAGATTTTAAGCAGTTTACTGGAAGGATTGATATGATCCCATTCTTTAAAATGATACAGGGGAAGTCAATCTGAGAGGGATGGGAAATTTTTCAGCATAAAGTTAAGAGGACATGAAGAGAAAACAATTCTATTGAAGAAGAAAACCAGGAGTTGTCCAAAGAGTCTGGTGTGGATGTACAAGAAACTTACCAATTAACATATATGTAGATAAACATATGTGTAGGTATATATACACACAGAAGATGTGTGCAGGGGCAGGTAATAGGATGAATAATGAGTGTGAAGTAGATCCATAAGAACAGCTTAAAAAGTGGTAAAGCTCAGGATGAACAGAGACCATCCAGGAAAAGCTAAGTTGTTTGTTTTTTTCCAAGCTATATTTAGAAAAGAAAGCTCAAAGGAAGGAGTGGATTTCTGGTTGGCTTGGATGACTAGTGGTCACTGATGAGAAAGAGAGAGAGAGAGAGAGAGAGAGAGAGAGAGAAAGAGAAGGAGGGAGAAAGAGAGAGAGAGAGAGAGAAAGAGAGAGAGAGAGGGAGAGAGAGAGAGAGAGAGGGAGTGAGGGAGGGAGAACTTAATTGTTATTTTACTTCTGTTTTCTCTGCCAAGGAAAATGACCTCTGGACTAGAAAGAACAGAACAAATGGTCAAACAAATGGCTAATAGGGAATTGATACCCAAGATAAGTAAGGAGATAATCTGAGAATACTTAACTGCCCTTTGGTTACTTGCCCAACCCAACTAACCTCTAGTTTCATCCTCTTCCAATCTGTTTTCCATGTAGCTGTCAAATCAACATGTCTAAATCAGTGGTCTGACCTTGTCACCTCCGTGCTCAAAAAGTTTTAATGGCTTCTTCTTGTCTCTAGTATGAAATGTGAACTCTTCTATTTGACTTTTAAAGCCCTTTAAAATTTGACTCTAGCCTTCCTTCTCAGGTTTATTACACATGATTTTCCTTCACACTATGTTTCAACCAAACTATGCTACTTGCCTCTTGGACGTGACATTCCCCTTTCCTCCTCTGGACCTTGGCACAGGTGAAGAGATGACTATGGTGCATTCCCTTTGAGCCTCTGCCTTTTTGAATCCCTATTTCCAGATTCAGCTAAGCACCACCTTCTATGAGGTTTTAGAGATGTTAGCACTCTCCCCTTGGGAAATTACTTTGTTATTACTCCTCTGTGTATATTGCCTCAAATAGAATGTAAACTCCTTGAGGTCAGGGGCTGTTAAATTCTGTCTTTGATTCTCCATTGGTAGATAGTAGGTGTTTATGAAGTGTTGAACAAGTAAACAAGTTACACCCTTGGTTAATGAAAATACCAATGGGTGTGATCAGTAATACCTGAAAAACTATAGAAAACTGTGTAGGTACTGCAGTATTGGAGAAGGGGAAATGTCCAAATTTAAAATAATAATGATAATAATAATAATAATAATAATAATAAGGTAAAGAACAGAGTCTGCAAACTACAGGCCAGGAGCTGGAGTTTAATAATGGAGTCTAGAATTTTTCCAGGAAATTAAGAGATAATTAGTTAACATCTGAAAAAGGAGATGCCCCCACAAAGAGCAAGCCTAACTTCATCAAGGACAAATGAAGTCAGGCCAAACTTATTTCCCTTTTATGACAGTTACTAAACTGCTAGATCAGAAGACTACTGCAGATACAAGCTTCCCAGATTCAAGCAGTTAATAAACACAGTTTTCCTGCTATTCTTGTGGAAAATATGGAAAGATGGGAGCTAAGTGACAATACAATTAGATTTGTAAATGGTTGAATGGTCTGACTCAAAGAAAAGTCATTAATGCCTCTTGGCAAAAGGACTCTAGTAGAGTAGCTCTGTATGTTTCAACATTTTTATAATGACTTGGATAAAGGCAACGGTGGCAGACTTATCCAATTTGCAAATTTGACACAATTCTGTGAGATATCAATAACATACTGGAGGGGAGAGTCAAGATCCAAAAAAATTGGCAGACTAGAAAATGGTGTCGAATCTATTCAGGTGAAATTTAATGGGGATAAGTGTAAGGTATTACACCTGGGCTCTGGAAAAAAAAAATAACTTCATATACTATATTTAGCAGTTTGTCTGAAAGATCTTTTTGGCCTCCAGACTCAATGATGTAGATTTTGGGAGGACCGTTTCTTAAGGAAGCCAAAAAAGGTAATGAAATTAGTAATAATCCCACTCTACTCTTGCACTAGTAAGACCACTTTTGGAGTACTATATTCTGTCCTGGATATGATTTTTCAAAAATGACATTGATAAATGAGAGAATGTCCAGAGGAGTGCCATTAGAATGGCAAAAGATCCTTTGGTCTGGGTCAAAAGAGGAATGGTCAAAGGAACTGAGGATGTTGATCCAGGAGAAGAGAAGAGACAATAACTGTCTACAAGTACCGGAAAGATTATACTACTTTTTATTCTTTCTTTATTTTTTATCATTTATTATTATATTACTATTGTTATTTATTATTAAATTCTGTTTGGTTCCTGAAGGCAGAACTAGCAGCAATAGCAGGAGTTGTTGAAAGGCAAATCTAAGTTCGACGTAAAGAAAAAAAGCAAAAACTCTTCCTAGCAATTAGAACTAGCCAAAAGTGGGATGGGATGCTGTTGATAGGTAGTGAGTCTCCCCCAAAAGCCTGAAAGACCACCTTTGGAATGTGTCATAGTGAGGATTTTTTTGGGGTGTTGCATTAAAGGACCACCAAGATGCTGTCCAGTTCTGAAATGAGCATTAGGTTATATTCAGATATGGCTGAAGCTGCTTCAATATGCCTCTAGAGTAGTTAGCATTTGTTCAGTCATGTCTGACTCTTTGTGACCCCATTTGGGGTTTTCTTGGATGAAATACTGGAGTGGTTTGCCATTTCCTTCTCCAGCTCCTTTTATAGATGAGGAAACTGAGTCCAACCTGATTAAGTGACTTGCTCAGGTTCACACAGCTGGTAAATGCTGAGGCCAGATTTGATCTCATGAAAATGAGTATTCCTGATTCCAAGCCCAGTGCTCTAACCATTGCCCCCAGCTGCCTCTAACAGAAAGATACTTTGCCACTTTAAGGAAACTTTTTTTTTTTTAAACTCAGAGTGCCATTATTCAAACAGTATTTTCTTTTGGTGTGTACTGGTGAGGATCTTACCTGTGATCATATAATCCCTACTTCAGTCTTTTATAACCAACTCTCAAATGGCTCTGGAGTGTCATGAATTTGGATGTTGCTTCCAACCATACAGACTGGAACTTGTTGGAATCAGTGTATGCCTACTCTGTGTGACTCCTGCCTGTGTTCTCTCATGCATTTGCCACAGGTGGTTTACTCAATGTGTTGGAGGCCTTTTCTTTTTTTAAGTTGTTTTCCCTTGACATCGCCATGGCTCTCGAAAGTAATAAACTATGCAATTTGTTATTATATAGTAAATTACAAATCAAGTAAATGGGAGCAAAAAGGCCCAGGGAAACCAGTCATTTTCCATTCCAAGGACATAGACCCATCATGAAGTAAGAGATAATATAGACACTTCTAATTTCTGTCTGCCTCAGTTGCCTCAACTATAAAATGGCGCCTACCTCCCAGGGTTGTTGTAAGGATCAAATCAGATGTTTATAAAAAGTTTTGCAAACCTTAAAGTACTATCTACTAAATGATAGCATAGCTATCATCACCACCATTATTATTATGCCAACAAAAAAAGCATTCCGGGACCTACCTTCATAATTGATGCAGCCATTGGAGTCTTCTTGACCTGCCATCAGGGCTTCCACCTCCTCCTCCTTCATCTTCTCACCTGGAAGAGAAAAAAAAATTGTAGCTGTTTAGAAATAAGGACAGAAAGCAGTTTCCTAATGCATTCCAACCTGCCTTTCTAATTTCACTTAATAATGCTAATTTGAGAGGTTATGTGAGTGGTTTAGTGCATAAAGGGCTGCTCTAGGAGTTAGGAAGACCTACATTCAGATCCTGCCTCTGACAAATCTGGTTATGTGACTGTGGGCAAGTCTTTTAAACCCATAGGGTCCTCAAAAATTCCCTAAGTTACGGAAGACTGTCTAATATAGGTTAGTGGAAGGATTTTTCACATTGGGATTTCCCTGATACTGATGAAATTATTTATTTAGAACCTTCATGCAGCTCCCCTTCTCCTTTCTAGTTTTCAGGGGTAATAAAATAAATATTTTTGAATATTTGAATAAATACCACAATGCATTTATGTTCTTATGATTTAAGACGATTAAAATTCTATTCTTCTATCTTCTAAGACTTGTCCTTTACTCATTCCAGGATGATCCCTTAGGAGAATTTGGAGACTGACTGGTCAAAGTTCTCAGTGACTTTTCCCTCCTGTTGCTATTCATCAATTATACTTTGGAACATTTTCCTTCCCTGCACTGATCAAGTCTCCCTTACCCAATTTCCCTCTTTCTTCTTCACAGCTAGCTTTTATGATGGCCTCAGGAAATCAGAGGTACTTACCCAGGGTAGCAAGCACGTGACGAAGCTCAGCGCCCATGACTGTGCCATTGCCCTCCTTGTCAAAGACACGCAAACCCTCAACAAAGTCTTCATAACTTCCCTGGTCCTTGTTGTTGGAAATGGCCTGCATCATGGGTAGGAACTGCTCAAACTCAATTTTCTTGGCATTCATCTCTGAAAGAAATGTCACCATTTTGAGATTTATGAACCCTCCAGGGTCTGTCAGATTTTCGGCTTAAGGTGGGTTTCAGAATTCTGGGTGCACAAGATGACCCTATTCTATTATGCTATCCATAATAGCTGCTCAAGTTTGTAGATAAGGGACCTGAAATCCCTCCCCTGCCCCAACAATCTTTATTTCATCTGCATTTAAGATGATAAAACTTTTACATAGGAGAGTATTTTTAGATGGGAAAGCAGTATAAAGGTCTGCTGAGATGCTACAGACATGTAATACTTCAAAAAAAGATTGGAATACACTTGATTTGTAATGGGACTTTTTAAATGATGTTGTCTGTTAAGTCCCTACTATGCGCCAGCTAGCTGTGGTAAATGGTTTTTTTTAAATGATTAATTAATTAATTTTTAATTCTCAACATTTACTTCCGTAAGATTTTGAATTTAAATTTTCTTCTCCCCTACCCCATCTCCTTTCCCCTGTCCAAGATGGTGTACAATCTGATATAGGTTCTACTTATACATTTATACTAAGCATATTTTCCCATTAGTTATGATGTAAAGAACGATTAGAACCATTGGGAGGAACCATGAGAATGAGGCAATAAAACAAAACAACAAAGGAAAAGCAGAGCAAGTACTGTGCGTCTAAATGCTTTCTTTTTAAAGGAATTGAAGAAAGAAGTACAGAAACAAGGTGCTAGGAGGTTGAGAGGCAGTGTGGTACAGTGGAAGGAGAATGGTGGGTGAGTTCAAATTCTAGTTCTATCACCTACCACTTTTAGGGAAATCACTACCTCTCTGGCTTCTGTTTGTAATCTATAAACAAGAGGGTTGAATTAGTTGACCTCTAAGTTTCTTTCTAGCTTTAAATCTAAGTATAATATAAGTAAGTCTGGATTTAATTCTTGAAGTCCAAAACCCTGCAGAGGAGAGAGCTTTCTTTGGCATATTTTAGCAATCTATGATCTCCACCAGACTTTGAGTACCTGCCTGGTGATGACATAACATTAAAATGGTATAGTCATTTATACACAGAGGAAGGAAATGATCTCTACACATAAACCACATTTTCCCTCCTCCTGAGTGCTCTCATAGGATAGAAATTAAATTGGAGATCAAAGATTAAAACAGATTGAGTTTTGAATGCTGAAGAAATGAGCTATGTTAATCTAATCATTCCATGGTCAAAGATAGATGTTTAATTAGGAGAAAGGCATTTTAAAAATAAGATTTTACCCACTGCTCTCTCACCTTATCTCATGCTCTTGATACTTTTAGCATGATTAACTTGATAAAATTCAACCTGGGGAGGTAGTGGGTAGGAAGAGAGAGAAAGTCTGAATATAATTCTAATGATGGTTTAGTAGCTAGCATTTATAATAATGGTTAGTATTTATATAACACTTAAAGGTTTATAAAGTGTTTTTTTGGGGCAGCTAAGTGGCACAGTGGGTAGAGTGCAAGACCTGGAGTCAGGAGGATTCATTTCCTGAGTTCAAGTCTGGCTTCAGACACTTACTAGTTGTATGACCCTGGGCAAGTCGCTTAACCCTATTTGCCTCAGTTTCTGTAAAAGTGAGCTGGAAAGGAAATGGCAAACCATTCCAGTATTTTTGCCAAGAAAATTCCAAATGGGGTCATGAAGAGTCAGACACAACTGAAAAATGAAAACTGAACAACAACAAAATTTATAATAACAGTTAGCATTTATATAACAGTTGTAAAGTGCTTTACGCTGGAGTAACTTGCTGTTTCCTTCTCCAGCTCATTTTACGTGTGAGGAAGCTGACTACCACCTAGTTGCCCTAAATGGCTACCCTGTGCTAATGGCTAAAATATCACTGTTGAGTGACTGATTTCTCAATAAATGGGTCTGAATTCTGCAAAACGTATTCCTCATTGATTTTATATTTCACTTGTAAAATTACAAAAACATAGCTGAATTCAAATTTCAAAGTCCATTGGGATCTTCTACAAATGGAAGATATTTTTATTAAGTCTGATCTCCTCTATTCTTCATTATAGTCACAGATTCTTTGGAGGTTGCTAAAGAAGTGATATATTAAGAGTGCTAATGAATACTAAAAAAAAAAATCTCTGCATGAGTCACTAAAACCACTGTGTTCTCACTGCTGTATTTTCCAAGATTGAGGCAGTATGATGATGGAGGGAGAAAGAGCTCCAATGAGCTGGGTTCCAGTCCTGCTTCAGGCACAGAGACCACAAGCAAGTAATTTAACCTCTCAGTGTCTTAGGTTGCTAATATAGTTATAAATGTTGCTGATCTGTGTTGTGGCTAGGAGTTTTTATGCAAGTAATTCTCTACTTTGACTAAATCATAGATCTAACAACTCCTCATATCACTTATGACCACCTTAATATATCAACAGAGAAACCACAGTACAAGGAAGTCAGTTATTCTCAGAGTTGAGGCCTAGGCTATGGAGCCTGACCTGGCCTGAACATACAGATTCTCAATTGCTAGGAGATGTTGCTTTCATTACCTACCTTCATTGCTGGGGTTTCCCAGAACTTTCTTGACCTCTGCATTGGTTGGATTGGTACCCAGAGCACGCAGCACATCACCAACTTGGTTTAATGTGATCTTGCTTTCGCCAGTCCTGTCAAAGAGGAGGAAAGCCTCCTTGAAGTCTGTAGGAAGAGAGAAGGCAGGTTATTCAGGGATTCCTTCCTACCACAGATCTATCAGTTAACAATGACTTATACATGTTTCTGGCCAAGGCTACTCTAGACTGACAGTTTTAATCTTTAAAAAAAATTCTAGATCTCTTTTTCTTAGATATACTTTTCTCCAAGTACCAAATATCATCACTGTCCTCATTATATTCCCACTTGCCTTGTCATTACCTGTGGAGATTACATTGCTGCTTTTTCAACCTCTTTTCATAAATTCCCTTTATCTATTTCAGCAAAAGGCAGTCCATGCCATATTTATTCCTTTTTTGTTCATTTAATCTATCTCTGCTACTTTGATGAACAGTTATGGGTTGGTTTCCCTAAAGAGCAGTGGACTCCTCTTCTGGCTCTGTGAGACCAGACAAATCAGGGGTGAGACTAAAGACAAATCATTTCACTGAGTGTCAGTTTCCACATCTGTAAAATGGACGTAATAAAGGCATAATAGAATTTTAATTGCTAACTTTACAAAGTCACTGTGAGGCAAACACTTTTGTTATTGCAAAGTGCTGTATAACAGTGAGTTATTTTTACAGGTGATATCAGGAATCTTGGGACTCAATCCACTATTACTAATGGTTAAGGTTTCTTTCTCTCTCTCTCTTTCTTTCTTTTTCTTTCTTTCCTTCTTCCTTTATTTTTCTTTCTTTCCTTCTTTCTCCTTCCTTCCTTCCTTCTTTTCTTCTTCTTGTAAATGATTGACTGATTTTAGTTATATAAAAGCTTAGTAAAAATTTTCATGATAAACATATAGGAATTAGGGAAACTCCTTTCTTGAGGCCCAGGACTCCATCCTTTCACTGATTAAAGCCCAATAGGATAATAGTTTTCCTGAAGGCAAGTGATAAATTCAGAGGCCTATAAATTCCCAGGTCAAAGTATCCAAGCCAAACTGATTTAGGTTGCCTTAGGGATAAATACAAACTAATTGGAAAGCTAAACAGATTATTTTTTGATAGACTTTTTCCTGCATTTTGTCCCTTTATCATATAACAAATGTTTGCCATATTCTAATACCAGATATACGTCTCAAGTATACTAAGTTACATCATCATCACCACCATTGTCATAGCATTTACATAGCACCTACTATGTGCCAGGCATTGTGCTAAGCACTTTACATATGTTATGTCATTTGATCCTTACAATAACCCTGGGAGGTCGGTGTTATTAGCCATTTTGCAGTTGTGGAAACTGAGGCAAGCAGGTTAAATGACTTGCCCAGGGTCATATAGCTAGTAAGTATCTGAGGCTAGATTTAAACTTAGGTCTTCTTGACTATAATAATAATAATAATAATAATAATAATAATAATAATAATAACTGACATTTATGTAGAACTTACGATGTGTCAAGCACTGTGCTAAGCACTGTACAAATATTAATAATTTGATCCTCACAGCAACCCTGGGAAAGGTACTATTATTTATAGTTGAGGAAACTGAGGCAAAGAGAGATTAAGTGATGTGCCCAGGGTCATATAACTGGTAAGTGTCTGAGGTTAGATTTGAAATCAAGTTCCTGACCTCAGGCCCTGTGCTCTATGCATCATGGTGCTCCCAGCTGCTATTCTGCTCAGCATTATTACTTGACTTCATATGCAGCTCTATTCATAATTTTAACCACCAATCTCTTGAGAAAGTGAGCTTGAATGTGTAATTGACTAGCCAAAGAAATGAGTGGTATAAGGTTAAGCCAGATCTATATTTATGTCAAGAGGGGATTGGAGTAGGTTGTCATAGAACGCATGGCTCAGAAACACATCTGCGCTTTTTTGGAGGCAGTGAGAGTGGGAGAAAAGGACAGGAAGCATTTTGGGGGGGCATATGTGAATGCCACTATAAAAAATACAATACATTTCTGAAGGGTGTGAATACCATCCTTTAAACTGAAATTTACCTCTATCTGGACCAGTGTTTTAGAAAACTTCGTGGTCCCTCCAATCATTCCCTGTCAAGCTAAAAGCCCCTGGTAGGTGATTAGTTTCGGACCATTCACTGGCCAATGACTAAGAGAGTTTTTACTCTTTTAAGAGAAATCTACAGTTTTAAAGCAGATGGCACTGTGTTGCATTTGTAACAAAGGACTCAACATTTCCATGACCGTTTTTAAGAGAACACCCTACAAGCGCTGATAGATGATCCACAAGTCATGAGTCACCATGTTGTCTTTCATCTTCCTTAATGGACATGTGAAATTGGAGTCTTCCGGTACTGGTTTTAGTCCTCCATATACAGTCTGCTTAGGAGGTTCACTATCACCGTAGTCAAATTGCTGATGCAGGAAGAGGGTTTTATGGACTGTAATAGGATAGTTTCAAACCTAACCCTCTCTACTTTAAATGCTTATACCAGAAACAGGCTCTCCCTGATTAGTTTCCTTCTTGGATTTTAAAAAAATTTGCTTTAATTGGAAATCTTTTTAAGCAATGCTAGTCTCTCTAAGAATCTAGGACCTCCCCAGAAGAACCAGAATGTCTTTAGATGTTATAAATATTGCACATTTTCTAGTTACATTTTTTCAGAGGCTTCAGTGCTCAGTCCTGATAGATTCAAAACGAAATTATATCAAAGGAAATACATAGTTTTCACAGCATTTAAGATTCTTAAGTTTGTACTTCCTGGCATGAGAGAAAAAAATTACCCTTTGAACAATGTCTTTCTTTTTCTCTAAATTTAAAACGTTTAATAGGTGTAGTGAGATGCACACCAAGCTAGTCCTTTTGTCTCCTAAATGGGTTTTAATTGCTTCGCTGCTTAGCCCTATAGTGGTATAACAGTCATAATTAGATTTCAAGTTAGACACTACAGAGGGCCACAGAGGAGAAAGGAGTATAGTAAGACCATGTCATGTCCTCAATTGAAATGTCTTAAGAAAACAAAGTGACATTTTCACTGAGAGAGGAAGATAAAGGAAGCAGAATCTCTTAGTGATGTTTTTAAAGCATCTGACACGTTTTCTACTTTGTTCTAAAATTCTAGTTAGCTTGTATATCAGACAATTTGATATGTCTTCTTCATGAGGCCATTAACTATGGTCATCCAGTAAATTCACTCGTAGCTTTTCTAGGGATATTCCTTACTCTGTCAGAATTGACAAAAACGTCAACATTTTTCAGACCCAGATTTGAGACATTTTTATGAATAAGCTATTAAGTTTTAAAAACTAAGCAGTATGACTAGTCATTCTAACTTACATGTAGACTAGGATATCACCAATCTTACAGGTGTCTCCCTTTCAGTTCATTGGATTTCCATGATAAAAATGTCATTATCATAGTTCCCTGAAAATACTAAAAATGACAAAAAACTGTCAAGAAATAGTATGTCCTTGTATAAATAGGAGTACATCAAGATTATTAGTATTCCTGTTGGACAAAATTCTTTTATGAAAAGAAAAAAAAAGCCATAAATTTCTAGAGAAAAGCAAGAAATGGATCTGTTAAACCAAAAAAGGGAAGACTTTAGAAAACTCTTATTCTTTCTCTTTTCAAAGAATCAAGCACTGTATGTCTGGAACACCATAAACACATTTTAATATTCACTAAGTTGAATCTTGAATGTTTCAGCCAATGTCTGTTTATATGAAGGACATGGTCATTAATTTAACATCAAGCATGATATGATAGAAAGTATGCTGACTTTCCTCATAAGCAAACAAACAATACAACAAATCGTTTTCTTTCAAAGCCCAGCATGGAAGTGATTATTATAAGGTGAAAAGAGAAGTAGTGATAAGGCAGTGGTTCTATTTCTTGAGTACATTAGGCAGTCAAACTGAATTGATTAGATCTCCTAAAAATTCTTTTGAGGTCTTAGATGATGAAGTTAACTAGCCAAGTGGCCAAATAATTTTGGTTGAGTAGATACTGTGGACGACTGGCTTTAATTTATAAAAAAACAAATCAATATATGAGATACCACCACCAGCTGAGAACATTTCCCTTTTGTCCACCTAAAGACCTTCTGGCTGCTGCTCACAAGTCTAAGACTCGCTCTTGTTAAATGTTTATATTTAGAGAAGACTTCAGCTCAGTCTACCTATTTTGGTAGGCAAGGCTAAAGGGGATAATTAGGGAGAGATTAGCTCTTCCTGAGAGTCAGTTTTTCCACAGGCCTTTTTGAGGAGGGCACCCACAGCAACAATAATCTGATTTAACTTACCATCCTGTTGCTCTTTAGAAAACTCGATCTGTTAGAAAGACATTAACCACAAAGAACTGTTTAACCAAACAGGTTCCTGATATTTCTGTGTATCTAGCTGATTCCATGAGTCTATCTTTAGAGTAGGCTCCCAAATGAGCCCACTCTTTGGATTTCCCATGTAGCATAGATATTAATAGGAACAGCATGAAGCAAAACGCCTTGAAGGTTAGTGAAGAGCTAGGACTTGGGGGGTGAGACATTATCATTTCACCCAAGGGCTAGAGAAACTGAGGTTTTGTTGCACTTACCAGCGATTTGGTCAGCACTGAAGGACTGCAGTGAAGAGAGGAAGAAAAAGAAAAGATACAGCTAATAATTGTTGAAAATGCATTGACAGAATCAAGAGTACTCTCTTATTTTGTCTCTTAAACACAAAAGGTCTCGAATGTAGTCTGCATTGAGGCAGGTTGCTATCACCTGAGAAGTACTACCTTGGGGGTGGAGGGTAGCCTTTACATCTAGGAATTTTAAGACTATGAAATAGACAACTGAGGGGAAATGGTGCCTGGAACTCAAATAGTGAATCAATGCTTAATCAAATGCTGAAATAAATGCTCCCTAGAATAACAAAGTGTTTCAGTGCTCAGTTAAGGTTTTGCCCTAGACATGCAGCATTAAGAGGATGTTTTGAAGCATTATCACTGTTTAACTAGGACATTTTCTATTAAGACAGACAATAAATCCAATGCATTAAAAGGCACTTATCCAAATAATAAGTATTAGTATCATAGGATCAAATTTTAGGATAGATGGTTTTCTAGTGAGAGCTGCTCTTGACTTCTAATTTCAGATACAAATGGCCATCATCTTGCCTGGCAAATGCAATTCCATTTAATCATTTGTCCTGTGACTATTGGACTAACCCAAGTATGGTTGGACGAAACAACTCAAGACAATTAAAAATATCCTTTTCCCTCTGCTTTAGCCTCAAGAGGCAAATAAAAATCTGACCTACTTGGCTGCTTCTCTCCACCCCCTCCTGCCTCATTCCACCCTACCCCTTACCCAACCTCCCCAACCTAACTGCGACTTTCTTGCTTGACTTTCTTCCCTATCTCATCAGCAGTCCACCAGGGGATTGAAAAATAATTTCTTGGTCAGACCCACCATGATGGAGATGTTGAGAAGCTGGCGAAGTGAGCTGAGGGCTGCTCTTGTCCCTGAGTGGAGTCCTCCCTCTCACAAGACTTCTTATTTATGAGGAAACTGTGACCTCACAGCCAGGATCAGGTATCAGAAGGAAGTGGCCACTCCCCTTGGAGAGTTCTTTAGCTTTCTTAGGGCAAAGGGAAAGAAGGATCGTTTCTTACTGGGTCTATCATAAGGGCTATTTTAGGAGATCAGACAGAGCTTGGGAGTGGTCAGCTCTAGTGTGGCTGAAGCTTGTCAGCACTCCTCTGGTCTATTATCATCAAGGGGAGTACCTCTCATTGAATATTACTGAGAGTTTCCCATTAGGGAGGGTTAGTGCTTCTTTAGGAGTGAGTTAATTAAAATGTTGCTTAAGGGTCAGATTCTTCCTGTTGGAGGTTTAGGGGCATGGCAAGTTTCTGGTCAGCAAAGTTGGTTATTACTTGGGTGGAGGGGGATTTTAGTTGCAACTACCTGGAACAGCCTGGTTTTGAGTTTCAAGAACAGCTGTTATAAAAAGATTAACTCCTAAAGTTCTGAAATCGACAGTAGGTCCCAACTGCAGAGGCCTCCTTTAAAACTGATGAGAACTCTCAGTGCGTTTTTAAGAGTCTGGCTGAGTGCCATTTATGTTAGCTCCAGTGAGTTGGAGAATGGTAGTATTCGGTATTTCGAGTTAAGACCTCTGACACATACTAGCTGTGGGATAATGGGCTGAAATCACTTAATCTCTGCATTCCAGGCAACTCTGAGACTATAAACTATAAATCAGTTGCTAATCTGTAGTGGTGTAGGGAGTTTCCATATCTTTCTTACTGTATGCTAATGCATTCCCAGATCTGGACCAAAGGCACTATTAGGTGTGGGAGTCACAAAGACAAAATCAAGACAATCCTTTCCCTCAAGGAAGTTGCATCTTACTTCATTCTCCAGGAATATAAAACTTGCCCAAAGTAGAAACCATTTTGTTCTCCATTTTCCACGCATATTCACTCTGAAAGCCCTAGCTTCCATTTTTAATTCTGGTAGAGATGCCCATTTTCCTACCTCCCTACATTATCTTTAAGGTTATACCAATTTTTTTTTTTTTACCTTTTCTTCCTTTTTCAGGCATGACCACCATTGTGCTTTTTAAGGTTTCCATTTCCATTTTTTATGTATGCAATCTATGTCTACAACTACTTTTTAGCTGTATTATAAACCCTTACATTGACTCCTCCTCCTGTTTGGCCTTTAATAATTGTCTGGTGTTTCAGTTCTCCGTGCCCTTCTTTCTTCAGCTGCAGAAAATGGAGGGTACTTTTGGACATCACCTTATAGGGAGGACCTGATTGTTAAAGGAACTTGAATCAACCTACGTGCTGTGCTGTGGCAGCCACATTGGCCTTTATAAGACTTACAGATATATGGGGACTGACAAGGTCTAACTCTGAGAACTGAGAGAAATTCAAAATGGAAACTTGCTTACTGGTCAATGTCTTCTGTTCACTACCATCCCACAGAGTAGAAGTTACTCCTGTCCTGGAGAGATAGCAGCCACAAAATGTCTCCTGAAACCTGAACCAAGCACTTACCCACTTTCTACAAGCTGGGATAAAATTAGCCAGTCATTAGCAAATTAACCTGTATCATAAACATGACAAGGTTAAACTAAGAGTAGATGCTTGAATGTTGTTAAAGTAAATCACTTGTTCACAGGGGAGCCCTCAAAATAGAAGTCCTCAAAGTGTTAGAGATCTGTAATTTGCAACTCTCCAAGGAGAAAAGTATACTTTTAAAGAATATTGGGGAGAGAGAACCAGGCATTAAACTTAAGACATTGGCCAGATAATAGGCTTTCTTAACCTTTTTAGTGTCATGGTCCTCTTCTCAGGATAATGTTTTTAAATGCATAATATAAATAGTAAAGATTACAAAGGAAATCAATGAAATATAATTATCAAAATACGTATTTTTAAAAACCAAGTTTATTGACCCCAGACTAAGAACCCCTACACTAGAAATATTATTTTCTTATGATAAGGAACATTATTTTGGGAATCTGACTTTTCAAGTGAGGATAGTGGATATTATTTTCTAATTATTAGTACCATTACAAATACATGCAGCCTACAGTGGATGAAATTTTGAAGGATCATTGGAGAAAATGGTAATCATATGTAAAGGTGAAAAGGCTCCTTGGAGGTAAGAGGGGAAGACAAAGAAAGGTGCTTATTTTACTTTGCAAATGAACAGCAACTGAGAATATTAGAAAGAACTATGAGAACATATGTAAAAGAGCCTCTTTTTTGTGCGGTTATGAGCAAGAAATAATTCAGGAAATGGGATTTATTTTGTTTTAGGATACTTGGTCCTAAATGTGTGAACAGGAAGAATAATGTTTAAAGGTCCTTTAATTAAAAGTTGCTTTGTAAAATGTGATAGAGGAATAAAAATGTTTCTTTCCTGTGAAACTCCTGTTAATGGAACTTAACTTTTCTTGGCATGTATATAAAATGTATAGTCTACTTAGGGTATTTTGTATTATTCTTCCTGGACAGGCAAGAATAATACAGCCATTCTAAGTAGACTCTGCATTTTATGTGCGTGTGTTTTGAAAATTAATTTTAAGCTTTCTTTATTGAGATGTCTCTAGCCTCTGATTTTCCTCACTTCCTTTCCTTAAGGGCAAACATAGACATCCACAGCCCATATTCTGTATCCTCTACCAAAGCGACCCTGGGTTTCCAAAGTCCGTGTAAATGAAGCCCCAACTGAGGTAGGTCCTAGCAGAGAAGAAAGTTTCTGAAGCATGGGTTAGCAGTGGACTGGAGACCCCATGTCTGACGACTGGCTTCATAAAGGCTTCTCCTTAGAGTTGCTGCAGGTTGTTGGGTTTTTCAGTCAGAGAAACTCATGAATGTAGTCTACTCAGGTTGGGGTGGAGTTGGGGAAGAGGGAAAGGACATGGGAAGGGGAAAGAGGTGGAGTGCAGTTCTGCTCTGCATCTGTAGAGGGAGCTCCTACACCAATAAACATAATAGATCCACCAACTTATTGAAATGAGTTCATAAAGGATCACCGGAGGATTCCTTTGAAGCAGGTTTGCAGATCAGAACCTTAAAATTGACAAATGCAAAATTTATTTTTACTAGCCTGCTCTCCTTTTTGGCCTGCACAGAGGCTAAAAGAAATACAATCCACATTCTTGAAGTAACCTGTTAGTTGGTACTGACCTTGTGAAAATTGGCAAGATGTTAATATTACTGTAAATTGTGGAGCTTAGGTAGGTAGTCTTAAAGTATTTTTATTGCATTGGTTACAGAATACCTGTACACTACTGGTTACTTTTGAAAAGCTTTTCTCAAATGATTCCCAGGAAGCTACAAGGCACAATGGATAGAGTTTTGGACTTAAAGTTAGGATAAATCTCAGTTCAAATCCAACCTCAGACACAATTAAATGGGTGATCCTGGGCAAGTCAGTTAATCTCTGCCTCAGTTTCCTCATCTGTAGAATAGGGATAGGCAAATAAGCTCTATCTTTTTAATCAGGTCCTCACTATTTCTCTATGTACCTTTATACAAGCTATCTCCATCCCTTAGATACTCCCCCTAGGCATCTCATTGTCTTGGAATTCACCCTTTTAGGGTTTAGATAAAATCCTGCCTTCAGTTTTTGTTTTTGTGTCCCTAGTGCTTAAGACAGTGCCTGGCACATAGTGGGTGTTAAGTAAATTCCTGTTGAATTGAATTGAATAAAGCTGAGGGCATCAGAAGCCTAAAAGAGGTAGTGCTGTGTATAATCACATTTTTTTTTCTTTGCTAAAATTCTTAAAATTTGTCCTTTGTAATAACCACCTTAGGAATAGCTGCCTCCTTCCCAGAGTGACTGTGAGGATAAAATGAGATAATATTTATAAGGCACTTTTCAAATCTTATAGTGCTATATAAATGCTAGCTATTATTGTTATTATTAAAAAATTGGTAGGTTTAAGGAAACTGATTGAAGGATGAGATAGTTTCTAGGGTATAGAAAGAATCAATTCCTAAGAGATAACCTCCCCCCATCCAAATAATTTAGTTCATCAGTGAGATTCTGGAACTGATATTTATAAGCATAGAAGAGGAAGAATATTGATTCAAGATGATCAAAAGGCAAGTAGTATTTAAATCCTAAAAAGATGAGGTCCAGGGTAGGAAAAGAAAACACATCTTCCAAAGAGTTTCATCATTTCTGCAAGACACGTGGGGGGGAATGACTGATCAAGAAGGGCAAAAAGGGGACTAATAGTGACAAACCTCTTTTTCAATCAGTCCTGTGTCATGGTTATAGAACACATGATTGAAGACCTGTCAAAGACACCAATGACCAGAAGATGAGAAAGTCCTTTGTAAGTGTGAGCTCATCTGTTTTCAGCCCATCTCTGTGGGGCTATTACAAAGTCACTCTCTCCCTCCAAACACACACCTCCTTCCCACACACACATCCTAGCAGAGGCAACAGTCTGCTAGACTGGGGCCCCACTCTTCTGAATCCCTGAGTTTGAATGAAATAAATCAACTCTTTAAGTGCATTTTGTTAAATCCCAGAAGACAGTTCCTGTTGAACCCAACAAAAGATTTACTGGGGTAGGTTACTGTAACTTGGTATAAATGGTATACCCAAACTGAGGAAAATGTAAGATAAACTCACTTTCTAATCATAAGATACTAGTAGAAGAGGGAATTTAGAATGGGTTGAATGGGGAAGAAATTTATATTCAAGTCACATTGGGTGACCTGATTAAACTATGCAAATCAGCATAGAGCCAAGGCCAAAAGAATATAGTACAGACCTATAAGAAATAAGAAAAGATTATATAAAAATTGTAATGAAGAAAAAATAAGTGGTTATATATAGCATTGCTTTTTTTTGGGCTTCTGATGCCCTCAACTTTATTCAATTCCATTCAACAAGAATTTATTTAACACCCATTATGTGCCAGGCACTGTCTTAGGCACTGGGGACAGAAAAACAAAAGCTGAAGGCAGGATTTCATCTAAACCCTAAAAGGGCACCTCCAAGATGAGGAGGTGCCAAGGGAGAGTATCTGAGGGATGTGCAAAGGCACATAGAGAAATAGGGAGGGCCTGATGAAAAGGTAGAACTTTTTATCTATCTACTTACCTATCTTTTTATTTTTCTATAGTGCCTTGAGCATAGTAGGTACTTTTCTGGCTTTCAGTGCATTGGAAAATAATAACAACTTTAAGGGTTTTATAAAGTACTTTTTGAATTATTTAATAGATTGATTATAATCTATTTCTCAAATTAGAAGACACATTTTACCAAATGACCTATTCATTAGATCAGAGAATTTGGAAATGGTAGGAACCTTAGAAGTCATCTGCCCTTAGAAGTAAAATGCCCTTATTTTACAAGTTAGGAAAGTGAGGCACAGAAAAGTTAAGTGGTTGGCCATTTCTACCCTTTCTTATCTGTCAATAATGCATATTCTATTGCAAGAGTTCTACCTATATGTCCCATTTTCAGCACATTCATTTCTTCTGTGTATGCATTTAAGTTTGTCATCTCCTGCTATCTTTCTTACTTTGATTCAAAAATCCTTTTTGTGATGATAGAATTATGTGAACATTGGGACTCTCCAGAAATAACTGGAATCCTACTGCCAACAGTTAGTTCTCTGATTTTATGAGTGAGAAGTAAGCCCTTAATATAGATGTAACGAATGGACCTGTGATTTCACTGATAGAGCCAAAGAAACTCTCTCTCTACCAATGCAGGTCAGTACTTTCTCTGAAACTCACAGTCTTAGAGAACTCTCTCCCCACCTCCAGTCTACTGAGAGGGCAAGTGACTTCCCCAGGGTCACACAAACGATTCTGTAGCAGGGGTGGGGCTAGAACCACAGGCTTTCTTGAATCAAAACCATTTGGCATCATATATAATTTTGCAACTTTTTTTTTAATATGGAAAACTTTTTTCCTATGTGTCAGAAAGGATTAATAGCCCACAAAATTTTAATTGTAACCACATTATTTTAATTTTAGGCAGTTATTATGTGAATTTGAATTTATCTGAAGCCTCTATCATTTCTAAATTTCTATTTTTGCTCCCTAGATAGTTTTTATTCCATGCAGGGATAAAGCTGTAGGGAAGTATAGAAGAACTCTTCCAATACAAAGATCCTATTTTCATAGAAAAAGTTTCTTAGGATGATAAGCAGGGGGGACAAGTATTATCAGCAAACTAACCATATCATTTCCCAAATTTCCATGAGTCAGATGGTCTTTAATGTCATGCAATTATGGGACAACTTCTAAATACAAGTTGCCAAGGGTTTTATTTGCAATAGTAAAAGGTCAGGAGGCTAAATTTGGCACTGTCACATTGTTAATTCAATCAGCTTACAGAGTTGACTCACATCAGGAATGGGAGTGGATGACTGTTGGTGGAAATGCATCTTCATTTTAAAATGTATTTGACATTGCATTTACATGTCACCCAGTCTTGTCTTTTGAATCTGTAATTCTAGGAAAAGTTAATGATTGCTCTTCAAAGATTTCCCCTATACTGACTGTTGACATTTCTTATGTGCATGGCAGTTTAGAAATTGGACAGAGGTAACCCGGTGCTGACACTTGGTGATATTTTCAAAGGACTGGCTGGCTTTGAGTTGCCTCCCAAAGATAAGTTACAGCCACCAAACACCTGGATTTTTATTGAAGTTGCTTGATAGTATGGTTGGTTTAATAATTTAATTGTTCCTTTGAAAGACCAGTGATCACTATTATAATTTGCAAATGTTGTATAAAGAGACCTGAACTATTTTTCTGTTTTTCCATTGGTACCACCTAGTCATTGGCTAGATGTCTTCTCTTAATTAAAATACTCACATGGCATTATATTTCTGCTCCTTTTCCTTCAAGGTTTAGCTCAGGTGTTACTTTTGACTCCTCCCCCCTCCTCCCTGCCCTACCCCAAGCCTTTATTTGATCCCCTTTGTGGTAGTATTCTCTTCCTCCTCCTCTCTTTTTTTAATATGATTTTTAGAACTGTTTCATTCTTTGTACTTTTATCCCCAGCACCTAGGAGAGTGCCTGGACCAGAGTTAGTGTTTGATGTTGTATCTCTTAGGAGAATGGAGAATGTAAACTCCTTGTGTCCAGGGACTATTTTTCTTTTTCTTTCTTTCTTTCCTTTCTTTTTTCCTTCCTTCCTTCTTCCTCCCTCTTTCTTTCTCTCCTTTCTTTCCTCTCTCCCTCTCTCTTCCTTCCTCCTTCCCTTTTTCTTTTTTCTTTCCTTCCTCTCTTCCTTCTTTCCTTAATCTCTCTCTCTCTCTCTCTCTCTTTCTGTCTCTCTTTCTCTCTCTCTTCCTTTCTTCATATCACCAGGACTTAGGAAAGTACATGGCCTAGAGACTGTATTTAATGAATACTAGATTGATTGATGTTGTATCTCCTAGGAGAATGTAAACTCCTTGTTGGCAGGGACTATAAAATTTTTTTTTTGTCTTTATATCCCCAGCAACTAGCACAGTACCTTGTATATAATGGGTGTGTAAATAAATGTTTGTTGAATTGAATTGTTAAATGACTTTATCCAGTTAAATTTGAGATGAACTGATTCATACCTATGGCAACATGTTTTTGCATAGTCCTCCAAAGTACAGAACTTCTGACTTTGATTTTCTCAATTATTTACAAACTAAACATAGATTGGAAACCATTTTAAATTAACCTAATGGCAACTTTGAAAGACTTGTGTTTTTTAGAAAACAAAACAAAAATCTTTCAACATTTTAATTGATACCATCAAATTAAAAAAAAAATCTTGCATATTGGGTTCTATTCTCCATTTTGCATGGTACAGGTTTGCATTGATGGACATGAAGAAGAGGAGTACCAGTAAGTGGCACTCTCAGGTCCTAAGATTCTCTCCTGCATCTGGTTCTCTGTTCTCCCTGCTAGAAAGCAGCAACTACTAGGGGAGGAAGGGAGCAGAGTTGGTCATTTTTAATTGCTCAGTGGAAAGACCAGTTAGCAGAATCATTGATACTATAATATTGGTAATTCAATATAAGGCATTCCCCTCTCCGGCTGTCCTAGTCAGGTACACATGTGTATGAGTACACAACATATTTTTTTCTAATCTCATTTTATAGAATGGAAAACTTTGCAGAATTGTAACACTATATCCATTTTCTTTTCCACTACATGAGTAAAAAAAACAAAATCCAAATAATAAGCATTTTAAGATATGGTTGTGTTCAATCTAGAGATGACTTTCAAAAATCAGTTTTACGGGCTGTTATGCCTTGGGAGTGATACAGAATGGTTTGATGGGGGGATAAAGTTCAATAAGGCCAATGTCCACATCATCTTGTACCCTCTACCCCTAAGTCTGTGACTGTGCTATAAAGGATGCCAAGAGTGGTCACAGAGTTTCTGGACCAAGCTGTTGCTATAGGCTTATCCATTACCAGATCTGAAGCCATGGTTGGACAAGAAAAATAGACCATCCCTCATATGTCTTTTATAATAGGGATGACACAAACATTCATTCTGCATAAGAGTAAGAGAAAGACTTATCATTTCCTCAGTAAAGTGAGTTCCCCTCTATGGGAAATCCTTGATTTAGGTAAGTCCTTAATAATTTCCTTTAGAGAATTGCCTGTGGCACACAAAGGGTAAGTCACCGGTAGGTCCAAATAACAGTTAGAGATGGGATTTAAATCCAGGGTGTCCCCATGAGAAGCCGAGAACTCCATCCACTTTACTACTCTTCACCTATATGTAGTTTATACCTGGGAGAGAGGGAACAACAACAAAATCATGGACCTAGTCTAGAACCTATCTAGATCTTAGTCTAGAACCAGTCAGGATGACAGAAGAAGGAGAATGAGATGAGTTGCAACTTTTTTTGCCTTTTGCCTAGGCAAATATTTTCTTATATCATTTCATCACTTACAGATATCTTAAAGCAGTGGAGAGGTGCTCATAAAGTAAATTTTTTCCATGCCTCTTAAATTGTACACATGAATCCTAAAGTTCATTATCTACCTATATAGGGTTCTGTCAATGCATTTTGTAGCTTTACCTCTCTTGCAATACCACTTGCAGTGCCTAGGCAGGGGTGACCTGGTTGAGTAGTAAATACAACAAGAATTACCACTAAAGAAAGCAAGTGAGAACCATGATTCAAAATCATATCAGACAAAAAAAAATCAACCAAACCGAAAGCATGCAGCATGCAAATGATTTACTTACGTCATGAAGATCATAAAATTGGAAGGGACCCTAGAGATCAAATCGTGCACCCCTCCCCATTCTACAGATGAAGAAACTCAACTTTTCTTTAAAATATTAATAGCCAGCATTTAAAACACTTCACAAATGATCCGATTGGAGCTGGTTTGGCCAGGTGGTGAAGGACACCGTGCTGGACCTAGCGTCAGCAAGAATCCCGTATCAGATCCTTACTAGCTGTGAGATTCTGGGCAAGTCACTCAATCTCTCTCAGCCTCAGAGTCCTCATTTGTATAGTGGTGATGATAATTGGATTGAACGCAATATTGTAGGGAAAGTGCTTTGCAAACCTTAAAATGTGATATAAATTCTTGCTATTATTATTAAAAATTATAGACTCAGGTTTCTTGTTATCCAGTCTCTGTTTTATTATTTCACATGGTCCCAGGTGGTTTTATGCAATCATTGTTATTAATTGTGTTTCTAACTTATAAGTACATTTCTAAGGATTTTAAATCCTAAACTTTACATGTTTTGTCAGACTGTCCTGGCACTACTGTTGAAAGTATCAGCCTTTTAAGAAAGAAGGATTACAAAGACTACCAACAGGGAGGGTATCTCCAACATTTCACTATTATCAACATTTTTGAAAAGAGTACTTAAAGCAGGTATATGAAAAAAAATGAGGAAATCAAGTTAACCTCTTATCTTATTTACTATGTCACTGAATATTAACTATACTTATTTGCCCGTACTTAAGGAAAACTCAGACCACACAGATTTAGAGCTGAGACCTTGGAGCTCATCTAGTGCGATTCCTTCATTTTTACAGATCAGAGAACAGAGACACAGGAGGAGTTGGTTAAGTGACTTGATGATGGTCACACAGGTACAAAAGGGCAGAGTCAGGATTTGAACCCATGTCCCTGACCCCAATTCCACACTCTTTTCACTATGCTACACAAACCCAATAGCCAGCAAGTCTGGAAATGATGTCGGAAATGAAATACAAATTGTACCAGGTGCAATGATGTATGCTGATCATACAAATGATCACACCTAATCCTTGTAAAACTCCTTCCTCTCTCAATATTCTTATTAATATCAATATTACCTGAATACTTAATGGTAAAGCATCTTAATCTTTGTAGAATTTTTCACAGTTTATTTCAAATTTTCTTTAATTGATCAGAACAGAGTGAAAAATGT
>NW_020954580.1:15104787-15124701 GCF_900497805.2 Vombatus ursinus | reverse complement strand
GGGGGGGGGGGGGGGGGGGGGGGGCAACACAGCACAAACAAGGGTATTAAGGGACTACCTTTTCTATGACTTTTGCCTATCTTAAGGACAATTGGAGAGGCAATCTGGCAGAGCGGAAAGCAGGCTAGTTTCACAGACCAGATCTCCATCCTGTCTCTGTTCCATGGGAGCTGGGTGACCATTGGCAGGTTACTAAACCTCTCAGTGCCCCAAGGCAAAACTCTGTAAGACTAAATTAGAGACGAGTTGCTGATTTGATAAAACAGTTCATTTCAGTACTGGGTGTTCTCTATAAGATCAAAGATTTAACTAAACTGTACATTTCCTTTCTTTCTCTCTCTCTTGCTCTTTCTTTCTTTCCTTTTTTCTTTTTTTCTTTCCTTCTCTTCCTTCTTTCTTTCCTTCTCTTCCTTCTTTCTCTCTCTTTCTTTCTTTCTTTCTTTCTTTCTCTCTTCCTTTCTTCCTTCCTTCCTTTCTTTCTCCAGGCCAAAAAAAAAAAAGGGACTTAGTTAAATCTTTGATCTTGAGGAAGTTAACAAAAAGAAAGCTCCTAATCCAGTTATGGGTTGTTCTTCAAGAAGCGTTTGCAAATCTGCATATCTCTTCAGAAGGCTCTATGTGTTGTTTCAAAGGCTATTTTTTTCTGTTTAAATATGAGGTAAGGAAGAGAGGCAGCATGTAGTAGGATAGAGATCTAATTTGCAGCAAGGAAGACCTAGGTTCAAGTCTCACCTCTGACACATACTTGCTGTGTGACTCCAGCAAGTCACTTAATCTCTCAGCATCTAGGCAACTCTATAAAACTCTAAATTGCCAAGAAGGGGCCCACCTGCATTGGAGGAAGACTTTCCTCCCTGTGAGTTCCCTAAACCAATGAAATTGCAGGTCTAGTCCCTATCCCTAAATAAAGTAAATCACTTAAGTGAGATAAATATAGAAACATTGATCAAATATGACATGATAAACTATCTTAACACAAAGTTTTCTAAGGCCATCCTAGTGAATAATAAGTCATAACTGTTGTCTGATTTTATTTTTTTAAATTTTATTTTAAATTTAAATTTTATTTGAAACAAATTTTATTTTAAATTTAAATTTTTCTCTTAAATTTAAATTTTTAAAAACTCATATATACTATTAACTTTCTTTGTTTTATGTTAAAATGCCTAAAAATACATACCAATTCCATAATGGTCCAAAGGATGCAATGCATTTGAATTGTGTTACAGAAATGCCATTGTTCTAGTTGGCCAATTTTCTTTTCTTATCTTCCTAACAGTAAGCAGGGTAAATGGTCTCCCCTAGAGAAATTCTTTCTTGTGTATGCTGTTTTGACCCCTGACACTTCTGGATGGTCAATATTCCTCTTGCTTTGCAAAAAAAGTAACAAAAGTGAAAGGCTAGAGTTCAAAAGCTCTGACAGCTTTCAGATGTTCTCTCTAATCTAATACTATTTTAGTATTTTTGCTAAGCCTCTGGAAGCCTACAGTAGCATTTAAATGATTGATTTAATGAAACAGATGGAAGAATAAGATCATTTTTAAGAATTAAGGAAAATCTCATCAACCTTCTGAAGAGATACAAGGTTTTTGGCTTTAACTTCTGGATTTTTTTTTTTTTGGGTAAGATGATAACCCTTTTCTTTGGAGACATTTCACCCACTGCACTGAGTTGTATTTTGCTTTTATTATGCATTTCCTAAGAAAAGAAAATTAATGTCTGTTTCCATTAGTCAGATCCTTTACTTCTTAAAGCTACAAGGTAAAATGTTTCCTTCATAGGCACTTGTAATTTTAGGTACAACCTAATCCAATTGTGTTATAAATCACAATCAACTTGAATGGTGACAGCTTTGTCATATACTCATATCCCTAGTGTTCTTACACAGCTGATAGTTAAAGAACAGGGACACACTGAAATTAGCATAGTGACTGTAATCACATTCAATTTTTTACATAGTGATACACAAATCAGCCTTCTTTGGTAAAGATATATTAGCTAGGATCACTGAAGTTGAAAATTCCATTTCCTCTTAATGAACTGTACGCAGGCAGCCATCAAAGTAACAAATCATTTATTAGAAAGTCTAGCATGCATTTCTTCTCACAAATGGATATCCATACAGTAAAGATCCCTCCCAATACCAAGATTCTACCTCTCACAGATAATCCAGCTTTCTCAAATACCACTCAAGGTTCAGTGTAATGCCAATGAATGGCTGCCCTTTTGAGCACTCAGGCTGTGTGTTCAAATTATAACCAAAAGAAGTTTAGGTGTATTTATTTTCTTTTCCCACCCTTATCTACCAAAGGGACAACAGGAAAATACTTGCTTCTAGGACATATCATCATTTACAACTATCCAAAAATATTTCAATGGCTATAAAAAAAAAACAAGCCAGCCGCAAAGCATGAATAGGCCATAGTATTTCAAATTAATTACACTTACAACCTGTTGCATACATGAAAAGGACTTCCTCAAATCATTGGACTCTTGTCTATCCCCTTCTAGTTTCCATATAAGGTAAGATTCCTTAGAGATTTTTCAAGTAGTATTTGCACCAATCACAGTGCTGAGAAGACAGGGAGGAACACTTGATCAATTACATCCCTGAGAAGTACAGGTATAAGATGATTTACTCTTCTTTTCCAAAAGCAGTCAAGAGCTTTCATCACAGCCAAATGTCAACACAAAAAATCAATGACATACTTCTTAGTTCAGGTTCAGTATGCAAGAGCCCAAAAATATAAACCAACATTAGCAAACAGAGCCAGTAGGCTTGTAATCATTGTTTATTAGTGTCAATTAGAAGCAGCTTGCAAACTTTGAGCAACACACCACACCATAAAGAAATCACAAAGATGACAGTCACAGTCACTGAAACCCATTAGGGCATAATTTTCTCCACCAGGATTTCACTTAAGAATGGTATCAAATTTCATTTGGCGGAGCTTATGAGGGAAATTGACTGGAAATGCAAAAAAAAAAATTCCTCATGCAGAATAAATAAAATAGCTGGCAAACAAGTATGCCCAGGATAACTAGGGCATCTGCTGTTTTAAAACTTCCACAAAAGGAGTTGGGATTGCAACTTGTCTTTTTATGCAGTAACTGATACAAAAAAATCCAGTTTCCTTCAAAACTAATATCTGGGCTTAAAACTTTATAACCTACAACTTTTTGGTAAGCAGCCCAGGACAAAAGGAAACTGTTGGAAAAAAAAAAAAAAAGAAACCTGAATGGACATAAATTCCATTACCCTTTTAAATATCTACTTTTCCTTTCCTGTAGTCATTTGAGCAATTAAACTTGAAATTTTCCAACCTTCTTAAAAAAACAACAACAACAACCCCAAAACAAAGCTCTCTCTTACAAGTGTGAATCTGCTGAGTCAGATCACCCTTCATAGTATTACATTTTTTGCAAATTTCTAGTGTCCTTTCTTCCCCTCCTTGGTGATAGATGTTTTCAGTGACCAAACCGTTCACCTATTTACCTTAATGGAAGAGAGGTCAATTTTTTCTTCTTTTTTGACTGGAGCTGGAGCTGGAGCTGGAGCTGGAGCTGGGGCAGGAGCAGGGGCAGGGGCAGCGGCTTTCTTAACATCCTTCTTTGGTGCCATTTTGTTTAAAAAAAGTTTTAAAAATACACCTGCAAAGGACTCTCTCTCAACACCACCTGTCAAAGTGTTCTTGAAAAAGCAGTGGTGGCTTGGTTGATCTACAACCCAGTGCCTTGAAGGTGGACCCAGAGTGTTAAATAGTATAAGGGCATATATATATTTCACTTAGTGCCTAATAGAATCTTGACACAGGCAGTTGGATTGGACAGTTCAGTAAGTCGAGGGGGATGTCATTCCGACTCAGACTATAAATGGAATCTAAGGGGTCAGGGCTTCATCACATTTTTTTAAACTCCCTTGGCTTTTTTTCCCCCTTCTTTCCTCCAGATGAAAAGAAGGGACCCTGACAAAGCCAACCTCTGATTTCTTGCTGACAGTCGAAAGCAGGTTGACTAGTATTTTTTCTAGGTAGAAATTTAGTTCTGCTAGAGTTGTAAATTTCTTTTTTTCCCTTCCCCCCATGCCTAAGTGTCTTTGCTAAAGGATTTAATTTCAACTTGGAATTTTGGCTTTCAGGGCTGGCAAGCTCACCAAACTTCTATCCTGCCCCTTTGCTCTTGCTCCTCCCCTCCTTTCCATATTTTGCAAGAAAGTGTTGATCAGCAAAGAGTTGGTGTTTAAAAATAAAAAGCAGACGTATATGGAAAGCTCATCAAGCCTTGAGAACAGCCTGATCTCCCTTCCAGAGAGACCAAGCTCTCTACTTTTTATTTTTTCGCAATGAACTTCACAATAAGCTTGTCCTTAAAAATCCCAAACTACTTTTTGGAATTTAATTTATTATCTACCATGAGCAATAGTAAGTAGGAAGGAGAGTGGCTACCAGATTTACCTTTCTTTACAGTCCCCCCACCCCAATCATGTAGCCATCAATCAAATGAGACATTTACAATCTTTGCTCTCTACTTGCAGGCTTAAACCCTTGAGACAAGTCTAATGATCTTTCATCTTCTTGTCACCAGGAAGCTCCTACACCTTAGGTCTTTTCTAATGGAGACAAAAATTCTTTTTTACTTTACCTAGATGGCTAGATTTATTAAAGGTAAGAGAAGACTTGAATTGTCATTCCCTAATACATTTCTGTAATCAACCTGAAGGTTTTGTTATTTTATATTTAACTCACTTGGTTAACAGCCAGCTCCTAGTCTGGGGTATCTTATCTTTTTATGTGTGTCTCATAGACCCCTTTGGCAGTCTGGTGAAGCCTATGCACTTCTTCTCAGAATGATGCTTTTAAGTGCCTAATAAAATAGAATCTTATAAAATATATAAGATTACAAATATGAAGGAAACCAAAGGTTAGTGGAGGGAAAAAGATGCAATTTTTTCCCTCTTCCAAGTTAACAGACCTCAATAGCCCATCATATAGTCTTGATGCATTAAGAAGGGTAAAGTAACCACTCAATGAATATATTGTATTCTGGAAAATTATACTTGCAGGAATTTTACAATTAAAAAATCATCTATTGTTTTACACCTGAATTTTGTTTTCTTTTAACTTTATGTGACATCACAACAACTTTTAAAATGAAAATATTGTTAAGCATCTTTATAAAGGAATAAGATAAAAAACAACCACTAAATGTTATTAGCTTTTAAAAAATTGTACTAAGATTTTTTAAAAATATTTTTGAACAAGAGGGTAACATGACATCTCTCCCCTATCAGAATGTAAACTTTTTGAGATTTAAGGATGGTTTCATTCTTTGTTTATCCTAGTACCCAGCAGAGTATCTGGCACAGACTTAATAAATGGTTATTAATTGATTATCACTGATAGTCTCTATGGAGTAGGTCAATATTATAATTCTCTTTATTTTGCAAGACTTTCACAGAGATTGATGCAGTATCAATGACTTACCCAAGAACACACCTCAGTGGTACTAGCCTCTAGTTCATTTTATGCCTCTGCAGCCTGGTCCCCTGGATTACAATAGCCCTTATAGTCATTAGAGATGAATTTCTCACCCTCTCCAAGCCACCCATTTGCCAAAATCCATCTGCTGATATCTTACATATCAAAATGTCTTGCTAACATGAACATGTATTTATCTGAGGAAATTGCTTATCACAAATTTAACTATGAGAACAGAGTTCTTCAGAAATGACACCTTTTGCAGGGGAAACACCATTCCTCCCCTCCTACACTCCTACTTCCTTTCCTTCTCCCTCCACCCGACAAGTGCAGAACTCTTCATTTTCTTTTCATAACCAAAGGAGAGCTGAAGTCTCTATTATTAGCTGGCATTTGTGATCATTAGGCATATATGACCAATTTTTATTTCACTGTCTTTTCTTTATACCCTACACTTTATCCAGCATGCTTAAAGCTCCAAATGAGATATATGTAGAGTGCTTTGCAAACTTGAAAGTGCTACATAAATGCTTGCCATTATTAAAGTTTATGGCCATTCCTCAAACAGGGGAATTCCAGAACTGATGAAGGAAATACAGGTTCTGGTCCCATATATGTTCATTTAGAAGAGAAATGAGAAAAGAAATGGTAAATATTTTGTTTTACATGTTTCAGTAGTCTTCCCCAAACAAACACATTTCAGATTGAGAATTTCACTGGAATTTTAAAAAATATTAAAACTAATTTAAAAAAAAGACAAAATGTGGAAGAAGAATATTTCATTTCCTATTTAGGTAGCATGGTGTAGTAGGTTTGTACTTTTTAATGCAAACTATCATAGATAGGTTGCTAGGTTTGGAGTCAGAAAGACTTGGGGTCAAATTTGACATGCGATACTAGCAGTTACCATAGGCAAGTCAGTTAACTCCTATGCATCTCAGGCAAGTCCGTAGTATCATATATTGAAAGTTGGAAGGAATCTTAAAGGTGATCTAGTCCAATTCTCTTCTTTTACAGTAGAGGAAACTGAGGCTTTGAGAGGTCAAATGATTTGCCCAAGATCTCATAGGTAGTAACTGGAAGGATGTATTTATTAAGTAATTGACAGGTTTTGCATCAATGGAGAAAGTTTCCGTATCAGGAGTTTCATATGCTGATTAAATCACAATTTGTGTATTCATGTATTTAGGTAAAATAGCCTGGTCCAATTAAGCAGTTTTCCCTGATTTCATTTTTTATATTGAAAGAGCCTGCACATAAGATCAGGCAGCTATAAAGACAGAAGGCTTTGGGGGATAAGACTTAGAACTGAAAAAAAGGATTTTAGAGGTTACCTATCTAATAATATTCTATTCCCTCCCCTTTTACAGGTTAGCAAACTGAGGCACCAAGAGATTAAGTGACTTGCTTAAGGTTACACAGCCAGTAAATACCAGAGCTTGGATTAATCCTAAATCCAAAGCAGGTGCTTTTCCCAAAGAACCATCATGCCTGAAACCTTAAGAAAAAGTATGATAGCTGGACCTCACCCTACTTTGGGAATATCCATTGACAGTGTTCTGCATTAATACCAGAGAATGATAAATTTTTAGGAATCACAGTGCTAAGTTTTCTTTGCAGTGACTGAAATGTGCATGTAATGTCATTGTGCTTTATAATTGATATGCAGAAATTGTACATGAAGCCAAAGAAGTTTCTGAAACTTTGACCCTGAGTCCTTTAATGTGATAATAAGCATCAACACAAACTTTCCCCACTCCCCCCTCCTTTGACTGGATTATGTGACAAGACTCCTCTGTAAAAGAAAGAAAGGGCAACAGCTGACGATTCGTGTTCTTAGTGACAGCTGATGAACTCTGTGCCCAGATCTTGAGCGTCCCTCACGCTTAACTGTACCATTTGTTGTATACATTTTTTTTAGATGCTTACCCAAGCATGAGGGAATGGAGAAGAAGAATAAAGGGAAGAGAGGAAAAGAAATATCTACTAAAGTTGTGGAGAATTGATCAGATTTATTCTTCTAAATTCTAGTTTTCCATTCCCCTGAGCCTGGTTTTCATTGTGTAGAGACATCAAAAACTAATTTGCTCCTTATCGCTATAGTATAGCTTTCTTCTTTTTGGCCAGGATTGTTATCTTTGATCTAGAGATTTCATGGCTAGAGGATGGAATCAATTATCTACTATTTGTTTTTTTCATCACTATACTCCTATGGGTTGTTTCATGCTTATTCTTAATACATGCATTCATATTTCTTTATATTTCTCATATTTTCTGCTTTTTCTTTTTACTTATTAGCACCAATTGTTTAACCACTGCTTTTCCAGCTACCAAGGAATAGTTGTTTTTGCTATAGTTCATGAATGGCACTTTCTGAGAAGCTAGGATGCAATAGTGAAAAGAAGTGGTTTTTCTAGTTTTCCAGGAACAAAGTTGTTCCTAACACCTAAAAGTAAGAGAAAGTGCCAGAAGCAAGGCATAGCTTGCTATATAGTCCTTTAGATTCAGAGGAAGCTAGGGGACACTGTGGATAGAATGATGGTCCTGGAGTCAGGAAGACTTGACTTCAAATCTGGCTTCAGACACTCACTAGCTGTGTGACCCTGGGCCATCTCTTAGTCTCTTTGCCTCAGATTCTTCAACTGCAACATTAAGTAGGTTTTGTGTGCTAGGCCTTAAGAGATGTGCTGGGGAGTGGCAGAAAATGGCTCCTGCATTCCAAGACCTTACGATCTAACAGGGAACCATGGAAGAGCATAGGAGGAGTGGGGGCAAGACGTATATGTGTAACCAATGGTGGTATATTTTCCCTCTTTCCTTTCCCTCCTCTAGTCTTCCCTTCTCTCTAACGATTGGAGAAGCTGGGGATGATAATAGCACCTACTTTCCAGGATTGTTGTGAGGATCATATGAGATAATATTTGTAAAGTGCTTAGCATAGTGCCTGGCATATAGGGGGTACTTAATGAATGCTTATTTCCTTTCTAAAAATATTATATAAACTTACTTACAAAGAACACACTAATTCCATGCTTAATTGGAAAAGAGGAATGTTAATTTTTTCCACTTAGCAGTTGAGATTCTTTCCTTTCTCTCTCTTCTTGAAAAAACAAAAGCAAACAAACAAAAAACTACCATATCCGTTCACTGAAGTTCCTCCTTTTCCTCAAGGCCTGGCTAAGGCGCCATTTTCCTCCTAAAAACTTCCCCAAAGCCCCAAGGTGAAAGCAATCTTTCCCTCCTCAAGTATCATGAAGCCCTTTGCCTGGACGACTCCTCCAAATTTATCTCACTCTCTTTTGGATCACAGTTATTAGTTTGTTTAACCCTGGTGTCAAAGGCTTAGGACATGAAGGACCTGAGTACCATGTGTGAGATTTTTTTTTTCACTTATCTTGGCTCATAACCCCCATCTGGGAAATTCAGGAAAGCATATGAATAATTCTCTTTTCCTGTTGGCTGCCTCACTGAAGACTGATGGACACTCCCTGTGTACAAGCTTCAAATCCTCAAAACACTTAAAAAGAGAAGCTTTTTATTAAAAGAAGGAAAATAAATGAGATCCTTGAATGAATCATCATTGGGCTTAAAGGTGTGCAAAAATTTCCACACTTAAATGCAGTCCCAAAGTTGAGGGCTCCTTTGGCAGAGACTTCTCAACTCCCATCTGATAAATGACAGATTAAAATGGTGTCGGACAGTTACTTTTTTCAGCAGGATTATAACCCAGGGAGGTAAGAAGGATCAGCTGAGTAAGTCAGCCTGGGCACTAACAACACAAATAAGGGACCACTCTGGCATATTGTTTTTTATTTCTGGTCATTTTGGGATAATAGGATCATAATATTTGGACAATTAAGGAAGAGCAGCAGAAGTCTCAGTCTGCCTTCCACCACCCCCATTACTAAATGAAGAAGCAAACCAATCCTTAATGCTTCTCTTTTAAACTGAATTAGTCTGCAGCAGGCAGCAGGGGCAGGCTCCATTTCTGTACTCGCTTTGGAATGGCATTTGTGACCACTGCCCCCATCTGTGTTACTCGTAGTCTTCTCTCCTGTTTATATGCTGCATAGATAAGCAAGGATAACCGACAAAATAGATGGACCATTCCTTTAACAGGTCAGATCATGCCATGTTCCTCCATGCCACGCCATACAAATTTGTGAAGTGTTCTCTATTTTTTTGTCTCACATGACACTCAATCTCCCAACTTAGAAAGTTTTCATTGATTATCTTCCATGCCTGGAATATTCTCTCATCTTCCTCAACTGAGACTTGAAGAAAGCCTTCTGTTCCTCACTCCAAAAAAAAAAAAAAAAGAAAGAAAGAAAGAAAGAAAGCCTTCTGGTTTTCCTGGCTTCCTTCAAGCCTCCACTGAAGTACCTTCTGCAAGAAGCCTTTTCCAGTCCTTTTTAATATTAGCTCCTTCCCTTTGAGATTACTGCCAATTTACTATGTGTATACTCACACACACACACACATATACATATATATAATCTATATATCTATACACACACAAACACACATAGCTATTTGCATTAGACTATGAGCTCACTGAGAACAGGAACTGTTTTTTTTCTTTGCATCTCCAGCACTTAGCACAGTACATAGTAGGCACTTAATAAATGCTAGATGACTGACTGACATTTCCCTGATTTCCCTTCCTTCAGCCTGGAGAATTGGATGAAACAAAGAATTCATACTATTGTAAAAGAGAACAAGTTTTGAATATTTTAACTATTCAGGCAATTATCAAATGACCGCAATAATAATATTTGTTACTTATATAGTGCTTTAATGTGTCTCCATCATTAGAGTGTAAGTTTGTTGAGGGCAGATTGTTTTACTTTTGTCTTTGAATCTCTTAGCACAGTGCTTGGAATGAAGAAAGTGCTTAATGAATGCTTTCTTGCTTGCTTAATCTGCAAATAGGAATATCTGGAAAATCTCACTCCCTTTGGGAATCCCTTTTCCAATTGTACTTTGCACAGAACTTAATAACAATAGCTAGCATTGATACAAGATGTCCCAAAAGTCTTGCTTATGAGGCAAATATAGTGTCATCCTCATCTCTCTCACAATTCCATGATCACTGGCTTATCTTACAAAGTTTTCAGCTTCCTAGAGTGTTGTTTGTGGTTTTGTAGGATCCAAACTGTTTATCAAATGGTCCATCTATTATTGGTCATTTTTACTGACCTACTCAGAATCCCTCGCACATCTGCTACCGTTGATTGCTAGAATTCATCATTCTGGATTTTGTAAACTTTAAAAAACACAGGCTTTGTGCTCTAAGCAAGCCTACATTCTAAGGGGAAGATGACACATAGAAAGCAATTTGATGCTCACAATGAAAACTTTTAAAATGTCCATCAACAAAGTTGCATGCCTGGGGGGAGTAGCGAATCCTATAGCAACTCAAAGAATGGCTATACTATAGATCCTCTCTGACATAGAAGACTCTTTTTAAAACAGAAAATGTTTGGATAGTCAACTCATACACCTGTTTTTTTCATCTCTATTAAAAATATATATTAGCACCATCTCCATATGTATTGAGGATATCTGATGGAAGTCTAAGAAGGGGACAGGATTTCACAGGCCTTCTTCACACAACTGATCGAGAGGCACAAACTATACAGATTCCACTACCTTTATTATTTGTTGATTTAAAATTTTTTTAATTACTAGAGCAAAATTTAGTACAACATTTGACTAAGTAAAGCAAAAATTAACAAGATGTCTCCCAAGCATAGATTAAGATAAGAGATGTGGAAACACAAAATAAACTTTGTTTAATAATTTTGTCCTTGGCTGGATTAAGTGAGACATAAAATAGGGAGACATATGCTCACCGAAGGCATTTGCCTCCTTCTTGGAGGATTTTCACAATCAAATGAAATAATATATGTGACGTGCTTTGTGTGAAGTGCTACACTAAGACTTTTGGGACATCTTGTATCAATGCTAGCTATTGTTATTAAGTTCTGTGCAAAGTACAATTGGAAAAGGGATTCCCAAAGGGAGTGAGATTTTCCAGATATTCCTATTTGCAGATTAATCAGATGTTGTGCTGATTACTTTGAGGCTCCAATACACTGCAGAGGGTACATCTATAATTCTGGGAATCTCATCAATGCAGTCATTCAGAAGAGATTGACCTTGTAATTCACACAGAAAAAAAAAAACCAAACCACAAATCTATAGACAATATCTATTGCCTAGACCAGCCCAGTAGTTCTCAAACTTTTTGATCTCAGGACTGTTTTACATTCTTAAAAATTACTGAGGACTCCCCAAAGAGATTTTGTATATATGGATTATATCTATTGATATTTACATTAGTAATTAAAACATCTTAGTATCATTATGAAAATAGTTTTGACCTTATGAACTTCCTGAAAGGTTCTCAGGCACTCCCCAGGGGACCCCAGACCACACTTTTAAGACCTCTGGTCTATGCTATGAAACTGTCCCTTTAATAATTTCTTATGGAACAATAATATTCTATTACATTTATAATATAATTTGTTTAGTCATTCTACGATTTATGGGCACCCCCCGCAGTTTCACTCCTCTCAAAAAAGAGCATCTATTAATATTTTTGTATATATGGACCATTTTTCTCTTTCTTTGATTTCTTTGGGGTATAGGCTTTGTAGTGGTATTGTGGGATTGAAGAATATATACAGTTTATTAACTTTTGGAGAATAGCTCCAAACTGCTTTTCAAAATGGTTGGATAAATTCCCAGTTCTTATTACTGTATTTGTTCTCCCACAAGGCCTCCAACAATTGTCATTTTCCATTTTTATCATCTTTGCCAATCTTACATGTATAAGGTGGAACTTCAGAGTTAAATTTTTTTCTAGTTATTAGTGATAACTTGGATTTCCTTTTCTGAGAACTGCCATTCACATACATTGACCAATTATCTATTGGAGAACTGCTGTCATTCTTACATATTTGAATCAGTTTATTACATATGCCTGGAATTTTCTCCCTCCTCATCTCTGCCACCTGACTTCCCTGGTTTCCTTCAAGTCCCAGATAAAACCAACCTTCTACAAGAAACTTTTCTTGATAGCCTTTAATGTTAGTGACTTCTCTCTGTGATTATCTCCAATTTATTTGGTTATAACATTTATACATAATTTTTTGAATTTTGTCTCCCCTGTTAACCTGTGAGCTCCTAAAGAACAAGGGCTGTCCTTTGCCTTTCTTTGTATCTCCAGAATTTACCACAGCACCTAGAATATAGTAGGTGCTTAATAAATGCTTATTGACTTGACTTTATCAGATAATCCTCCCAGCAAAATTTTCAGAATTAATAATTTCCCTTCTAATTTAACTGCATTGATTTTGTGCTTTTCAATTTTATGTAAATGAAATTGTCCACTTCATCTTTTGTGATCTATTTTTTGACATTGCAAGATTACCAATGGATCAAGTGGACTTTCCATCAACTATCCCTCATTCTTTCTATATGACGGCCCCTCACACTTCCCTCCAGTGACTTCTTTTAGACCAATTCTTCTGTACAATTCTTAGTTGGTATGTACACATTATATACCTCTCCTTTGCCCACTGGATGACCTGTAAACTTTAATTCTTCATTCTGTAGTATTCCAAGGTCCACAGCAATATGATATCACCTGAAGAATATTGATGTTAAAGAGAAGGGCCTTTGTCTCAGGGAGAAGGTAGGAGTCAGTAAAAGCAAGGCACAATTTCTCAAAGGTAATCTGGCTCCCTTTCCTCACCCTGTTCAAATTTCAGCCTAGCTCATTGTCCATGCTCTGTGTCTGTTTAAGATATATTCTGATAGACAAACTCTATGGACTGTGTGTCCAAATGAATTTTTTAGTCTGAAAAATAGGTATTCTTTACCCCCTTAGTTTTTCATGCATGAATAGCAAGTACTACAGCTGTTATATTTTGCTGATGTGAAAACTGAGTCTCAGAGAGATTGTGACTTGTCCATAGTCACATAGTTAGTAAGCATTGGAGAAGAAATTAAAATCCACATCTTTCTAGGCTCTCAGTCTAGAAAGCACTCTTGTCTAGACTACCAGTCTAGAAGGTATTCTTGTCTAGACTCTCAGTCTAGAAAGTGCTGTTTTCTAGGCTTTCTGAGTCAAGAAAGTACACTGTAGCATGCATTCCACTGTACTGCACTGACCATTTTCTGGTGCCCATTCCTTTCGCTCATGTTATAATTGAGTACGACAAGTAAGAAATAGATGGAAAGACTAACTATATATACATATATATATATCTTCTGCCAACTTAAATGTTTTCTTTGAAACTCAAGATTTCCCTTTTATTTTCACATATACAACTCAACTTATATTCCTATGATAACTACAAGGCAGTATAATGGCACTGGATCAAGTGCTGAACCTCTCAGGAAATCCTGGGTTTAAATTCTGCTGTGAGCACTGAATAGTTGTGTGACTGTGGGCAAGTCACTACTCTAAACCTCAGATAGCTCTCTAAGATTTATCTACTAAGAGAGAGGCAGGTTGTGACCTGACGTAACTCTGAGATCACTTTAGGTGATGGATAAACCTCTCTATTTTATCATTGCTTCTCTCTCTGAAAACAGCTCTGAACTCTCTTTATATTTTAGTCTTTAGTTGACATATTCACTTATATTCAATGATGCGCTTCTAAAGCTCTGCCACCTGCAACCTATTTTTTTCTTGTCTGAGCAGCATGTACAAATTGCAGTCCAAATTTGGTGGATAAGATCTATATGGAAATCACATCCTTTTATTTACTTTTCCCCCTCCTTAATGAACAGGGAGGGGGGAGAGAGAGAGCAGAATTCATGGTTGTGCATCTTTCAGGCAGTAAGAAGTACCATTTATTGAAACCACAGACTAATCCAATCCCAATTTATCCCATCAAAAATCAAGCTACTTTTATGTCATTTCAGAGAATGAATGTGAAGAACATAAAATTAAATCCCACATGTGAGAGATTTGGTGGTGAATGATATCATTGCAACTTTTCACCCATGGTCATTTATCATGACTTTGGTTTGCCGTATCAGTCCCACATCAACCTCTAACAGGGGGATTGGGGGCAATTCACTTCCCAATATGGTTCTCCATTTTCTCATCTGAAAAACTAAATTATTTCTTGAGTGTACAAATGCAATTCATGGATCAAATCCTGTCCTTTTAATTACAGAGTACAATATGTCTGAGATTTTTAGAAAAAAAAAAGTTTATTTTATTTTATTTTTTATTTTTGAATTTTTATTTATTTTATTGTTAACTTATGGAATAGAACAAGTATTTCCATAGCATAGTATAATAAAAAAGATGAAAATATAAATCTATTATGTACAACTTACTATTCCTTTTAAATGTGTAATAAAGTTATCATGTAAATTTCTTTTTTTTTTGTTCTCTCCCTTCCCTGCCCTAGAGATGGCTATCATTAGACACAAATATTTATCTATCTGTAAAATCATTCTATATATACTTCTATTTATCAGTTCTTCTCTGGATGCAGATAGCATTTTTCATCCTATGTTCTTTGTAATGAATTTGGTTATTTATAATAGTCAAAATTAATTAGTTGCTCAAAGTTGTTCTTTTTGGCAATTAGGGTTAAGTGACTTGCCCAGGGTAATACAGCTAGTAAGTGTCAAGTGTTTGGTCTGAGGCCAGATTTGAACTCAGGTCCTCCTGACTTCAGGGCCGGTGCTCTATCTACTGTGCCACCTAGCTGCCACCTCAAAGTTGTTCTTAAAACAATATTGCCATTACTGTATAAAATGTTCTCTTGGTTTTGCTCTTTTCACTCTTCATTATTTTGTGCAAGAATATCCATATTTTTCTGAGATCATTGAACTCATCATTTCAGTACTAAGAAATAAAAAGTTTTTTTCTAAAATAATTTTGAAAGACTTAAGAACTTTGGTCAATGCAATGACTAACCATAATACCAGATGACGGATGAGAAAGTATGCTACCCACCTCCTGACATAGGAATGATGGATTCCAGGTGTAGAATGAGACATTCATGTTTGGACATGGCAGGTGTACACTTGGTTTTCCTTGGCTGTGCCTATTTGTTATAAGGATCATGCTTTCCTTTTTTTTTTTTTTTTGTATAGCATGGGAGTAGAATTTGAGGAGACAAAGGGAGGCAGTGATAGGGTTGCCACCAAAAAATTAAAAAAAACAGGGTCATTAAAGCATTTTTTAAAATGCACAAAGGAGACAGAAGGAAGTTCAAAAGGAAAAAAAAACAGACAAAAAGGACAACTGTGAAAGTAGCAAATTGAATTTATTATACTTTAGAAAGTAAGCTGCACTTATAAGATTCATAATTTCACATATAATCCCCTTTTCTATTCTGCTTTGTATATGGAAATGTTCATTTTTTAGTGTTTGTAAATTCAGAATGATAAAATTAAATAATAGAAAAGTAAAGATTTTAAAAAATTAAATTTTGTTTTTTTGGCTATTAGGTTGTACAAACTAGTAGGCAAATAAGAACTAACCACCTGAAATTTCTGGCAAATCTCTTTGTGACAAATATTGGACGATGTTTGCATGTACCCAGTCCTTTCATTAAGTCACTGAAATTGAGGTAAATCTGGACCCCTTCCCCTTTATTCCCCCTTTGAGGAAGGGCCATGTCCAAACACATATGTCTCATTCTGCACTTTGAGTTCATAATCCCTATGTTAGGAGGTGAGTAGTTAGGGTAGCAAGTTTCATCATCAGTCTTCTAAAGCTATGGTTAGTTAGTCACTGCATTGACCAGAGTTCTTAAGTCTCTAGAGTTATTTAGAAAAATTATTTTAATCTAAAGCTCCCAGTCATATTGTACTCTGTAGCTAGGATCCCCCACTGGAATTAATATAAGGTCTTAATATAAGGGACTATGGAAACACAGATTAAAAACTAATTGGAGACTAAATAACTTAATCTTAAAGAATGAGTGGGTTAAAGAACAAATCATAGAAACAATATTTTCAACACAGAGAATGACAATATAAGACAACACATCAAAATCTATGGAATGCAGAAAAAGCAGTAATCAGAAGAAAATTTATAGCTCTAAATGCTTATATCAATAAAATAAAGAGAGGACAAATGAATTGGGTATGCAATTAAAAAAATTAGATAAAGAACAAATTAAAAATCCCCAATTAAACACCAAATTGGAAATCTTAAAAATTAAAGGTGAGATTAATAAAATTGAGTGTAAGAAAACCATTCACTTAATAAATAAAACTAGGAGTTGGTTTTATGAAAAAAAAACCCAATAAAATAGATACACTCTTGGTTATTATGATTAAAAAAAGAGAAGAAAACCAAATCACTAGTATTAAAAATGAAAAGGGTGAATATGCCATTAATGAAGATGAAATCAAAGCAATTATAAAGTTATTGTGTCCAATTATATGCCAATAATTTTAACAATTTAAGTGCAATGGAAGAAGACTTACAAAACTATAAACTGCCTAGATTAACAGAAGAGGAAATAAAATCTCTAAATAAACCTAATTTAGAAAAATAAAGTGAACAAGCCATAAATGAATTTCCTAAGAAAAAAGCATCAGGACCAGTTGCATTTATAAGTGGATTCTACCAAACACTTGAAGATCAACCAATTCCAACATTAGATAAATTATTTGGAATGATAGGCAAAGAAGGAGTCCTACCAAACTCCTTCTGTGAAATAAATATGGTACTGATACCTAAACCAGGAAGAGCAAAAAGAGAAAAAGAAAACTATAGACCAATTTCATTAATGAATATGGATGCAAAATCCTAAATAAAATACTCGCTAGGAGACTACCACAATATATTACAAGGAGTATACATTGTGACCAAATGGAATTTATACCAGGAATTCAGGGGTGGTTTAACATAAGGAAAACTATTAAAATAAGCAATTATATCAATAACAAAAGTAACAAAAATCATATGATTATTGTAATAGATGCAGAAAGGGTTTTTGAGGACATTTAACACTTCTTCCTATTGAAAAACACTTGAAAACATAGGTATAAAGGGATTTTTCCTTAAAATGTTAAGAAGTACCTACCTAAAACCATCAGCAAGCATTATTTGTAATGGGGATAAGCCAGACCTTCCCAATAAAATCAAAAGGGAAAAAAGGATGGTTATTATTCAATGTTGTCTTAGAAATGCTAGTAATAGTAATAAGAGAAGAAAAAGAAATCATAAGAATCAGAACGAGCAATGAGGTAACAAAACTATCTCTTTTTGCAGATGACATGATGATATACTTGGAAAATCCTAAAGATTCAACTAAAAAGTTAGTGGAAACAATAATTTTTAACAAAGTAGTAGGATATAACACAAACTCACATAAAGCATCAGCATTTCTATGTATCACCAACAACACCTTGCAAGAAGAGATAGTAAGAGATGCCCCATTTAAAATAACTGTAGACAATATAAAATACTCAGGAGTATGCCTACCAAAAACAAACCTGGGAACTACATAAATATAATTATAATTTTTATACAAATAAAGTCAGATCTAAATAATTGGAGAAATATTAATTGTGCATGGATAGGCAGAGCTAATAAAATAAAGATGACAAATTTACCTAATCTACTTATTCAATGCCATCCCAATTAAATTACTGAAAAATTATTCTATTGAGCTAGAAAAAATAATAGCAAAATTCATTTAGAAGAACAAAGGTCAAGAATATCAAAGAAATTAATGAAAAAATGTAAAGGAAGGAGGTTTAGCAGTATCAAATCTTAAACTATACTATAAGGTAGTAATTATCAAAGCTATCTGATACTGGTTAAGAAATAGAAAAATAGATCAGTGGAAAAGAATAGACACAATATACAGTAGGAAATGATTATGGTAAACTTGTGTTTGGCAATTGTAAAGGTTTAAGCTTTTGGGACAAGAATTCATTATTTAGTAAAAATTGTTGGGAAAGCTGGGAAGCAATCTGGCAGAAATTGGACATAGATCAATATCTTATACCATTTACTAAGATAAGGTCAAAATGCATGCATGAACTAGATATAAAGGGAGATGTCATAAGAAAATTAGAACATGGAATATGTTACCTATCAGACAGAGATAGTGGAACAATTTATGAGTAAATAAGAGATAGAGAGCATTGTGAGGTATAAAATGGATAATTTTGGTTACATTAAATTTAAAAGTTTTTGTACGATAAAAACCAACATAGCCAAGATTAGAAGGAAAACAGAAAATTGGGAGAAAATTTTTATAGACAGTTTCTCAGATAAAGGTCTCATATCTCAAATACATAAAGCACTTTGTCAAATTTGTAAGAATACGAGTCATTCCCCATGGCCAAAGGTATAAACAGGCAGTTTTTTAAAATTAAGAAATCACAACTATATATAATCATATAAAAATACTGTAAATTACTGTTTATTAGAGAAATGCAAATTAAAACAACTTTGAGATATCATCTTATACCCATCAGATTGGCTAAACCAATAGAAAGGGAGAGCAACAAATGTTGGAGGGGATGTGGAAAAATTAGGACTAACTCACTGTTGGTGGAACTGTGTACTGATTCAACCAATTTGGAGAGTAATCTGGAATTATGAGCAAAGAATTATTAAGCTCTGTATACTTTTTGACTCAGCAATAACACTATTAGGTCTGTTTCCAAGGTTATTAGGAAAAAGGAAAAGAATTTTCTAAATTCACATTTTCTAAAATATTTATAGCAGCTCTCTTTCTAGTGGCAAAGAACTAGAAGTTGAAGTGATATCTGCCACTTAACAAATGACTAAACAATTTGTGTGCTACTGTGCTATAAGAAATACTATTGTGCTATAAAAAATGATGAGCTGGTTGATTTGAGAAAAAGACTGGCATGAAATAATGAAGAATGAAATGAGCAGAACCCAGAGAATATTGTACACAGTAACAGCACTATTGTTCTAAGGACTACTTTGAATGATTAAGTCATTTTGAGTAGAATACTCCAATCAACTACAAAGGACCTATGAAAGAAGATGCTATTCACATACAGAGAAAGAACAGATAAATAGAAGTATGTATAGTATAGTTTTACATGTATATGTATGTGTATGTGTGTGTGTGTGTGTGTCTAATGGTAGCCTTTTATAGGGCAGGGTTGGGAGGGAGTGAGAAAAAAAGTGTACAGCAGAGAACAAAAGAAAACTTAGAAAGAAGCACAGAAAAGCAGGGTAGCTTTGAAAATGATGTGTAGTATTAATTGCATAGTTTTTCCAACAAAGTAAACAGTGTGAAATGGAAATTCATAGTTTTAGATCGAATCCTCTTTTTATGTTGTGCTGTGTACATGGAAATCCTTCTTCTTCTTCTTCTTCTTCTTCTTCTTCTTCTTCTTCTTCTCCTTCTTCTTCTTCTTCTTCTTCTTCTTCTTCTTCTTCTTCTTCTTCTTC
>NW_020954580.1:14991501-15104777 GCF_900497805.2 Vombatus ursinus | reverse complement strand
TCTTCTTCTTCTTCTTCTTCTTCTTCTTCTTCTTCTTCTTCTTCTTCAGTATGTCTGGGAGTGTTAGATTAAAATTGATACAAATTTTTAACCTAAAACTCCCAGACACATTCTATTCTGTAGCTAAGATCTCCCAATGGGGTTAATATAAGGCCTTTATTACTTTGTATATAATTTTGTTTTTCTTTATTTATGTACATCTTATTCTCCCCATTCAGTGTAAGTTCCTTGAGGCAGTTACTGTTTTTATTTTTAGCTTTGAATCTCTAGTACCTAGCTCAGTGCCAGGTACCTACTAGATACTTAATATGCTTGTTGAGTGAATGGACGAAGGAAAGAATGAGATGGCCTCTTGCCATTCTCACAGTCCTTGAGAATATTTCAACAAAAATATTCTTGTTGACTTAATAACAATTTTTCAATGATTAGCATTAGGTCTTTAGCAGTTCATTTTTGTATGAATAAAATTGATTAAACTTTAAAAAAAAATTCTTTGGTATTATTGCCTTAAAAAACTCTATACTGTCAAATAGCTAACAGGCCAATATCTTATTATTATTAGTAAAAAATTCACATATCTTATAAAACAAATGAGTTTTATACAAAACTTCCAAGTTTCCAAAGCATTTTATGTATGTTTTCTCATTTCAACCTTATCACAATGCTGAGAGGTAAATATTTTAATTATATATATTTAAATATCATAATTTATCTATAATATAATTAATAATCTATTATTATTAAGTTTTCCATATGAGAAAACTGAAGCCCAAGGGTTAAATGGCTTGCCCAGAGACTCAGAGCTAGTATCAGAGAGAGGATTTGAACCCAGGTCTTCCTTTTAAATAGTCAATCAACAAACATTTATCAAGCACCTCTTATGTGACAGGTAATGAGCTAGATGCTGGGGATACAAAGATACAAATAGTAGTTCTGGCCCTCAAGTAGCTTACATTCTAATGGAGGAGACTACCCACCTATCTCGGTACGTACAAAACATTTACAAGGAAGACACAAGGTATTTTTAGGGAGTAACACATTAGCAGCTGGTAGGATGCAGATGTGGGCACTTAAACTAAATCCTGAAGGAAGCCAGAGATTCTGGGCATTCGGGATGAGGAAGGAGTTCATTCTAGGCATGTGAGACAGTCTGGACAAAGGCACGGGGATGGGAGGTAGAATGTTCTGTGTAATGAAGGTCAGTTTGGATGGTTTACAGAGAGTTTAGAGGGGAGTAATGTGTAATAAGGCTGGAAAGGTAGGTTAGAGCTAGGTTTTGAATAACTTAAACACTACCTAGATCCTAGAGGTAGTGGGGAGACATAGTTTATTAAATAGGAGGAAGACAGGCTTATACTTTCATTTTAGGAAAAACACTTTGGTGGCTATGTGTTGAAGATGCATTGGAATGGGAAGCTATTTGAGACAGAGACTATTGCAATAGTCCAGGAGAGAGGTGAAGATGTTGCTTATGTGAGTAGAGAAAATGGGACCTATGTGAGAGATGGTGTGTGGAAAGAAATTATGCTATTTGTCAACTTATTTGACATGGGTAGGGGGTGAGAGAGACTGAGGATTTGAGGCTGATACTGAAGTTGTGAACTTGGAAGACTAGAAGGATGATGTCTTCCATAGAAATAGAGAAGTTTTTTAGAGGAGACTGTGTGGTGGGAAAGGTAACGATTTCTGTTTTGGATGTGTTGAGTTTGAGATGCTTACAAGAAATTTGGTACTAAATGTCCAATAGACAGAGCTAGAGATACAGGGCTGGAGGTCAGGGCTTCTCCAGTGCTATGAATTGAATTGTGGTACGTACAAGGACCATGTGCAAGTAAAACCGAAAAGCTGAGAATTACACGTGAAGACGACAGAATGAGGCTCTAGCCATTTAGTCTTGGCCAATTACCGTTAGAAGATTCATGTTAATTAGTGACTCCATCATTTAAGTCCTATGAAAAATCTGAAAGATAGGTAGAAAAGGGAAGAGGTTTAAGATGCTGGAGATAAGACTCTATTCAGAAAAAAAAAACTAAAGAATTTAGCCAACAGAAGAGAAGGACAAAAGGTGACTTTACTACAAGGTCTAGTTATTTACATGAGTATTCTATAGAGGACAGTCTTCAGCTATTTTCAACATAAGTCTGAAATGAGAGGACAAGGTAAAAAGATTTTTTCAGTCAAAAGGAAATAACTTCCTTATTGGGGCTACAAGACAGTGGAATTGGTTTCTGAAAGACTGTAATATTCTATTTAAGAATAACATAGGTAGATGGTATTTAAGTGTAAGATACCCGAGAGGCAGTGGAATAGATTAGGTGACCTTTCAGAGTCACCCTTCCCAGATACAGAGTTATAAGGGACCTCAGAGATCTTCCAGCCCAATCCCTTCATTTTAGAAGTAAGGAAACTGAACAAGAGAGAAGTTAAGTGACTCGTCCAAGATCATATAAGTAACAGCTGGAATTCGAACTCTGCTCATCTGACTTCTAAACCAGTGCTCTTTCCAAGGCACCAGGCAACTTCTCTAATAAGGAAGATGTTTCGTATTTACACCCCTCTCATCACTGGATCTTTGTAATGTTGTTTATTTCACACTCCGTAAATCCCAGTGAAAGCAGGGGGCTAGTATTATTTTTCTCATTTGGCTGCTGAAGGAGTTGAAGCCCAGAATGTCTAGTTAGAGGTCAGGCAGAGTCAGGGGCTGAGCCAGGACCAGCAACCGAGAAGCCATCATATGCAAGATGGGACACTGAAGTAGGTATGATTCTCCATGCTAATCATGGCCCTCTACTTCAAGGCAGTGGTGTACAATTGCTTAAGGAAAGTCATTTGGAGTAATTAGCATTACTCAGAGCTTGCTTCATTGTGTCATGTTCCCTAGTTTAGTGACAGCTCGAGAGGAATTTTGATACTGTAGTATGTGATGTTGGCAAGGGCAGAGAGACAAGCCTGAGGACATAGAATCCCAGATGGTGGCAAAAGAGAACATGTCCCTCAGGTGCCACTCAAGGAAAAGGAGGGATGGTGATAAGAGAACCCTTACTGATTGGCAAAACCACTTTTTAGACTGTGAGGTTCTTAAGAGCATGGACTGTCTTTTACCAGCAATTAAGCTGGTACCCCCAACTTGACACAGTCAGTGCCTGGCACATTGTAGGTGCTTAATAAATGCTTATTGATTGACCGACCGTTCAAAGATAGTTCTTGACACTCAGAGTGTAAATTTTCAGGAAGTAAGGGCTAACACCAAAATAATATGTCAAAAAAAAATCAAACGAGTCAGTCAAAAAAATATTTCCTGTGTGCACGGTGCTGTGCTAAATTCTGGTGACACAAAGAAAGGCAATAACACTAGCCCTGTTCTCCTCAAAGAGTTCACATTCTAATGGGAGAGACAATATGCAAAAAAATTGTGCATACAAGAGACATACAATATAAATAAATAATGGAATAACCATTAGACCTGGATATAGGACCCAGCTCTGCCACATCTTAGCCTTACAACCTTGGGCAAATCGCTGTTAGTTTCTCTGGCCTTCAGTTGAACTAGATGACCTCTATGGTTCCTTTTAGCCCCAAATTCCACCTTTTGTTAGCCTGAGCACAGCATGAAGAAGCTAATAATAAATGCACGTCACTTAACCCTGTTGGCCTCAGTCTCCTCATCTGTCAAATGAGCTGGAGAAAGAAATGGCAAGCCACTCCAGTATTTTTGCCAAGAAAACCCCAAATGGGATCTCAAAGGGTTGGACATGACAGAAACTACTGAACAATAGCAAAAGCATTTACCTAGCACTTGAAGGTTTGCCAAGCACTTTACATATATTAAGTCATTTAGCTCTCACAACAAACCTGGGAGGTAGGTGCTGTTATTATCCCCATTTTGTAGATGGGGAAACTGATGGGGCAAAAGGTTAAGTGATTTGCCCAGGGTCACACAGCTAGTAAGTATCTGAAACTGCATTTGAGCTCATGACTGACTCCAGGTCTAGGACTCTGTCCATGGCCCCATCCAGCTGACTAATAAATGTCTTAAAAATGATGTTTGTTATGGAGCAATATGGATAGGGAGTAATTGAAGGGACCAGAAGGAAGGAAGAAAAATCCAAGAAAAATGAAAGGAAGAGACTGTTAGATGAACCAGATCTCTCTTCTAAAGCGAAAAGAGTACCCCATCCTCATCTCTAATCAAGTGAGGAGGGGTGGGTCAGATACCGTGAGTCCATGTTGAGTCCATTTGGAGTAAAGGCAGCACCTGCTGTGCCCTGAATAGCCTAAGCCTGACGTCGCACTTGCTGTTCCTTGTTCCCCTAGCTCAAGGTTTTCTAATTTGGTCATAAGGCAGTTGGCGTCTGTGCTTCTAAGACACCTCCCCTGCAGCATGTCAGGCATGCCCCAGAGAACTCTCTGCCGCCTTAAATCCAGCCTCAGCAATCCTGCTCTTCCCTCTGCCCAAATCCCCTACCCCAACCAAGGAGGGGACATCACTACAGGCATGCTGGTCTTACCATGTACTCAGGCTCAGAATGGAGCCCCAGATTTTAAAACCTGGAAACCTAACCCAAGCATCAGAATTTTTATCACATTCTATTTCGGGATTAATGTGAAGAGAATCCTTTCTCATTTCCAACTCACAGTTTGTAGATTTCTGAATTTATCTTATACCCTCCTGGGTTATCAAAAATAAACACTGGCTTTTGGACATATTAATGGCCAAGGCCATAAGAGACAAGTAGAAGATAACACAGTGAAAAGATTTGCAACAGGAGCTTTCTCAGCTTCTAATGAGAGATTTGTAGCCACAACCAAGCACGCATATTGATTCTCTTCAAGTGGGATTTTTTTTTTAAGGCTTGGAAATGTTGGCTGTCTCAAGGAGGACCCTCATGGGGTGGAGTCATGCTGCGTGGTTTCAAGTGTACAGATTAAATACCGCACAAGATGTTGTTCCTGACACAGCCACACGGTAGATATTAAAAATCCCCGGGGCACTACTTTGGGCAATTAAAATTCTTGTAGTTTCAGGGCCCCACAGCCTGTGCTCCAGCTGGAGAATTCCTTTTTTTCTTCCCCAGAATGTGTAAAGGAAAAATTCGATTACTGTTCGTTGAAATGGACGACATCGTTCACAAGTCCCATTTCGATAACATGCTAGAGACTGGAAAGACTTTAGGATTGGAAAGGGCATGAAAACGTGGCTAAATAAATAGCACGGTGTCCCCAAACACCTGGCTAGCCTACAGTGTTACAGTGTGACAAACACACAACTTTTAAATTCCACAGCCTTTTTCTTCATTAAACAAAACCTTAAAGGTCTCTCACAAACTCAGAATCAGTTTAAACAGTTAGGGAACTTATCCTTCTAACTCTGAAGAATTCTTCTGGAACACTCAGGAATGCTGGATCTTTACAACTAAACCTTTTTATTTGTGGAGATGCTTTATTTGCCATATAATCTATATAGACTTGTTTATAATAATCATAGCTAGCATGTATGTTGCACTTCAGCCTTTGCGAAGAACTTTATGTAGGTTATGTCAACAAATCAAATCTATAAGACACATACTGCTATTCCCATTTCTATAGGTGGGGAAACTGACACTGAGAGGTTGTTAAGTGATTTATTCAAGGTCACACAGTTAGTAAGGATCTGAGGCTGAATTTGAACTCAGAGCTTCCTGAATCCAGATCTAGGGCTCTATTCACTATACTATCTAGCTGCCTATTTAGATGCACATATTCTCTCCTTTGATAGAATATAAGCTCCTAGAAGGCAAGGACTATTTTATTTTTGTCTTTGTATCCATAGCCGCTAGCACAATATCTGAATGATTGCTAGAATGGGAAGGAACCTTCAAGGGGGCATTGTACCATGGAAAGTGTACTGGATTTGGTTTCAGAAAATCTGAGTTCAAATCCCAGTTCTGCCATACTACCTAAGTGACATTGCGCATGTTGTACCACATTTCTAGGTTCAGTTCTCCATCTTTAAAATGAGGGGGCTGGACCAGATAACCTCCAAACCCCTCCCACTTCTAAATCTATATTTCTAGTCCAACTCCCCTCAATAGATAAGGAAATTATTTTTACAAATCATATTTGTCTTAAATGATTGATGACACAAAAGGTAAAAGTGTCTTCTTTATATTCTTCCCTACTCATGATAGAGTTCTGCCATCTTAACATATAAGAAGGGATAAGTCTTATGTGGGTCATGTAGATTTGGTAGAATCCATCAAGGGAAATGAGAGTTAAAAACATAGTCTGAGCTTCTGAGCTTGCTTTTTTCGTCCCTTTATAATTATTTCTAATTATGTCCCTTTCTAATTATGCAGACCAGTTAGTCAACAAGCATTTATTAAGTGCTTATTGTATATTTGATTTCATACCAGCAAAGTTGCTTGAGCCATGAAAAGATGCCATATGTCAAATCTCTCCCCCATTCTTCTTCTTCTTCTTTTTTTTTTTGCTAGGCAATGGAGTTAAGTGACTTGCCCAGGGTCACACAGCTAGTGTGTGTTATGTGTCTGAGGCCGGATTTGAACTTAGGTCCTCCTGACTCCAGAGCCAGTGCTCTATCCACTGCACCATCTAGCTGCCCCCTCCCCCATTCTTCTGGTCCCCTTGTAACACTCTAGATTTTTCCACATGCTGGGCTGGGCTAGGACTATCCAATAAAGATGGGAGTGGTGCTATTTCTGAATACTACATAGTTACCGTGTTCTTTTACCAAGGGGACTGGAGAAAAAGAAAGGCAATTTTTTCGTGGCTCTTTGACTTCTGTTTTGCTGTGGAGCCTGTACCTTAAATAGTTTTTTCCCTCTTGAGGAACTCTGGAATTCTGGGAGCAGATCCAATAAGGTAAAAAAGTTGACAACTTCTTTGGGGCAAGGGAGCTTTAAAAGAGAGAAGCTACTCGTGTTCTCTGTTTTCAAACCATCTTTCATGGCTCTATTCTTTTGGTTAAGTTTCTGAGTCTTTTTTATTTCCCTTTGTTCTTTGAAATTCTTCCCACTTATGAGATTTGTCCAAACCCCAACCTGTTTGGTTGGCATCGGTTAACTTGAAGTAGGCACAGCAGATCTGGTCCATGACTTTATGTGGGATACATGTACAACCTCTAGAACAGTGAGAGGCTCTGGGGCAGTCAAGTTGAATAAGATAAAAAGTCAGCTTGCTATATCCTGCCTTCAAGGCCAAGAACTGATTTCCTAACAAGGAACCTTTCCTGATTCTCCTGGCTACTAGTGCTTCGCCTTCCCCTCCCAGGTCTTCCCCAAGTTATTTTGTATTTATTTGGCATTCATTTTACATAAGAGAGTAGACTATAACCTTGCTGAGGGCAGGGACTGCTCTGGTATTGTCTTTGTATCACTAGTGCTTAGCACAATGCCTGGTACATAATAGATGTTTAATAAATGCTTGTCAAAACATATGGAGTGGAATCTTTTAGAATGAATCTGTTCTCCACGCCAGTGTCCAGCTCTATCTCAGTCCTTTGGACTTGGTTTACCCTTAGGGTCACAGAATTAGAGTTGGAATGACCTCAGAAGCTCTATAGTCCAGCCCCTTCATTTTACAGATGAGGAAACCAAGGTCCAGGGAGGTTTTGACTTGACCAAGGTCAGTCACACAGGTAGTGTATGTGCTTGGATCCTGAGTGGGGGACTGCCCCACCTTCCCTAGGAGGAGACTGCTTACCCCTAGTCTAGGTGATTAACCAAAGACTGGAACAGTTTTGCTTGATTCTGATAAAGATACTGGCTCTATCAGCGGTAGGAACTTTGGCCCTGGGAGCTACAGAGAGCTCTCTTGCCAAGGTACAGAACTGGCCCCATTCTAGGGAATATTTGCTACTCTATGGGAAGCAAACTCCTGGCTCGTGTAGTATCTGGAATCGGCTGCCTTTCCCCTGACCACCTGGAGGAGGTAGGAAACCTAGAAAGGATTCCTGGTCAATCTGCTCATGGACTGTCCTCCGTCTCTGTAGCTATCTAACTAATCAGGGTAAGGTAGCCTTTATGGTATCCTGCATAGAGGGTGAATATGTCCAGTGATCTGCCTCTTACTTCACAGAAAATATCCCCCCAACTGAACAATATAGAGGGATTTCCTTAAGAAATAAGGAAATATTTGACACTCTGGGTCACATGACCAGTATCTACCATAGTCCACTCCTTCCTCCATCTCCCATCCCCTAAATAAAGAAGGAAAAAATGACAATGTCAGGACTCAGTTCTGGGGGTAGGGCAAGGCTCAAGCTGTGTCTCCCTGGATGTAGCTTCCTGGTAGCCATTGGCTATGTTGACAGAGCTATGCTGACACCTAAGGGCACTAAAGGCCCCATCCATGTGGGATCAGCATGCCTTCAACTTGGTGAATTTCTGAAGACTGTGTTAGTCGCTACACCCTACTGCCTGTTTCCATATGGAGATGAGGGAGCCTCTGATTACAAAAGTTAAATGCCCCTGCATCCTTGCTGTATTAGGGCTAAGTAACCCTCCTTTTGTTAATCATTCAATGAGTTGCAAGTACCTCATTTCATCTAAGCACTGAACTTGAACTAACAGGCTATGGGCCTTCCCTCAACACCCTGGAACTGAGATTGCTCCAACAGGGATAAGGGACCATGCCAGAATATAGGCCACCTGCTTCTGGACCTTAAATAGGCACTTTGCACAAGTTTTTAGGGTAAGATTGGTTGACTGATGTGGCATAATCTAGCCATCAAACAGGATTGGGGAAGGTAAATGCCTTCTCCTTGCTTTTGTTTGTCCTTCGTTCTCGAAGAGGACCATGACATCAGGAAGATGATGCCGTGAGTTGATAGTGAATTGGATTTAAGTGAGGGAGGGCTGTGAAAGGTCACCAGACTCACTTTCTCCTCCAGAGCCACCTGGGTCCAGAGGCAAGATATAGATCAGAACAACTGAAGATGACCCCCAAATGCCTTCTATTGTTAGATGAATTACTTAAAACAGATGTTTGCAACATCCTGCTGGACTAGGACCACCAGATTATTTTAGTACAGTTGGAGACACCAACTGACGCCATTTAATGGCACGATCCCAGGACTCCCGATCCCAATTTGCTGGCTCTATTCATGGATCAGGCACTTGATAGTGACATTATAGGACTTTTTGAAAACAAACCCAAAAATTGTGTAAGAAAAGTTACTAAACTGGTAACACCTTTGAATGAGCTATTTCACTATGGGGCATATTTCCTGGGGATCACTTAGTTAAGGTTTCTTAATTAGAAAGTGGATAAGCATTTGTTGACAATGCTTTATAAGGGATTGGGTATGATCAGAATAGATATCCTTTTGACTCTGAGATCCTGTGATATTCTCAGGTCACAAAGATAATGGAGTCACCACCTGCACATTTTGGAATAGCCAAGGTGAGCCTCAGCAAAGGGCACACGGGCTAGTGTATGATGTTTATGTCACAGGTCTTCTGGCAAGGATTGGACTGAGGCCCAAGTTGCTAAAGACCCTAAGAGTTCTATTTCTTCTTAGCTTGGGAAGAGAGTAAGTTAACATGAAATCAGGATTAGAGGATGAGGTTCTCTTTTCTAGTGGGAATTCTAAGGATCTCGTGAGGGAGAAGAAGGTAGCAGCGCTTCCCTGCATTGCATGTATACCCCAGGATTCATAAAGACCATCTCATCGAACCACAGTCTAGAGCATGGGGAATCATTCTGGGCTCACAGACTTTTTAGTATGGTGAGTCAGGAAGGAATGATGTAGAATATTCTACCTGTGAGCACACTAAGAAGTCAGTATAAAGCAGAGGCAGGGAATACATCAAGCCACCAGAACTTTAATAGGATGGGTTGATTCAGACAAACAACTTGCTGACACTCTTTGTATCCTGCTTCTGGACAGAGTGTTGACCTTTTGGGCATGGATATTTGCTTCTGTGCCCAGAATCTAATGCGGCCTCAGCCCTTTGATGCTGGAACTCTTGAAAAACATAGGTTTCTGACTCTGCGTAACCTTTAGGATTATTTTCGCTTGGATATCAATTTGGGTCCTGCCCCACATCTCCAGGACAAGTGAATATTTCAATCATGGCCAAATTTTGGTCTTACAGGGAGTATAACAGCAGCCTTACTCCTCTCCCTTTAAAGGTCAGTTGTCTTGGCACCAAGGAGGGAGGCAACATATTCTATACATTTGTTTGCTGGAATCAACTTTCTGCTGTTACAGATAATTTCCTAGACCTAACAAAGATATCTGCCTGACTACCATGACACCTGGCACAGTGCCTTGGACATAGAAGACACTCAGTAAATATTTATTGAATGAATGAATGAATGAATGAATCAAATGAATCTATTGCATCTAACTGTATATCATCATAAGTTAGGACCTTCATCTACAGAAATACAGAAGTACATGTCAATTTTAATTCAGGATAATTTGAAATGTCATTAAGTTTTTACCTCCACGAAATGAATAGTTGCCTATAAAGTTCAAATTCTATGACTTCTAGCCCAATCACTTCCTTCACTCTCACTCATGGGCAGTTTCACCTTTTCTTTTTTTCCCCCATTAATTCTCATTTAAACTGTTTGTGGATTTAGATAATTTCCCCTGACATTAACTTCATTGTCCAGTGGATGGAGTATTCATTTTTAATTCTCTACATACTTTGTCTGTCATTCATTATGTCAACTGATACATTATCAAAAATTCACTATTATATTTTATCCTTATGATTGTTGTTACTGTCATTTTAAATGCTGGCTCTTTTGCAAAATGCTTTATAAACTTTTAAATGTTCATAGTTCCAACAGCAGCTCTATTTGACTGGATTACTCCTACTCTGATATCTATGCATGCCAAATTTCTTTAAATGGTCCACAGAGTCTCAGATCCAATTTTAGAAAAGGGAGGTCATGACATAGCAGATCATAAGAATGTCATTCTAGTTCTTGTGTAACTTATATGGCCAGGGCTTGCTGAAAGAATTTACTATAGCATGGCTAAAAAGTCTAAATGAAGATCTGAGTTATTCAAAGAACTCCAAGTGTTTGCTCAGAAGTGGGAAGAGCTCAACATACAGACAAGTATAGAAACTGTTGGTTAATCTGAAACAATGCACAGTGATATGCTAACCAAACTGAAAATACCAAATAAATAGAGGGTTACCTTCCAAAATATAAAATAATTAAACTAAAAGAAGACCAAATGGAAATCTTAAGTAATCCAATCTCAGACAAGGAAGTAGAACTAACTCTAAAGAGAATGACAAAGTAAAAACAAACAAACAAACAAAAAAACCCTCCTAATCCTGTATGATGGATTTGTAGGAATGGTTTATCAAACTTTTAAGGAACATTAATATCAATACTATACAAACTATTCTTAAAAGTTGAAAAAGAAAATACCATATCAAATTTCCTTTCATGAGACAAATATAACCCTAATAACCAAACCAGGGAAGGATAAAGCATAAAAGAACTATAGACCAATTCCATTAGTGAATATCAAGTAAAATATTTTAAACCAAATCATGTCGAACAGGCTTTAGCAATTCATCCAAGAAATCATTACCAATTTGGATTTATACAAGGGATGCAGGGATAGCTAAACATTATCAGCGTAATTATAAAACAAAGACATCTAAAACCAAATGATTATTTCAATAGATACAGAAAAAACCTTTGACAAAGTACAGAACTGATATGTTAAAATACCACAAAGTATAGGCATAGAAGAATTTTTAATAGCATAAAAAGATCTAAAACCAAAACCATATACAATGAGAATAAATTCAAAACATTTCCAGTAGATACAAGAGCAAGGCAAGGATGCCCATTTTTCCTACTACTATCTGACATAATTCTAGAAATGCTGGCAATAACAATAAGACAAGAGAGAGAAATTAAAGGTATAAAGATAGGCGAAGAGGAAATAAGGCCACTCCTATTTGATGATGACATGATGATTTACTTAGAAAATCCTAGGAAACCAGTAAATAATCTATTTGAAATAATTAATAGTTTTAACGAACTTTCAGGTTACAAAACCAACCTACAAAAATCAGTACTACTATGTAACAATAACAAAATCCAATAGCATATTTAGAAAGGGAAATCCTATTCAAAAGAACTACAGAATACATAAAATATTTAGGGGCCAACCTACAAAAATACTTGCATAGAATCATTTATAAAGTGCTCTTACCATTCTGTAATTTAGTTCTGTAAAAAATATTGATTCACCTGTAGGCAGGATGTTGTGAGTCCATAGTATTTCAGGCTTGTATCTACGCCATTTTGACTTCTGCCTTTGCTCTTGCCTGCTCACATACATTTAGAAACAAATCACTTAATAGTCTCTCATATTGTTGTTGTCCGTGGTTGTTGTACTAGTTTACCTTCTTATATTTCTGTTGTCTGGGGTGTTAGAGAAGCAGTTTCTTCAAGTTTGGTTTTCTTTCTAGAAATGTTTCAAATATTTCTTTTTTTTTTAAATTGAATATCCATCTTTCTTCAGGCATAGTTAAGCTCAGGTTTGCAGGGTAGGTCACCTTGGGCTGCATCTTGAGCTCCTTTGCTCTTTGCAACACATTATTCCACTCATTCCCATATTTTCTGGTGGGTGTAGAATAGTTTTGTGCCATTTGAATTTCCTTTCCTTTATATTTGAAGGTCTTTCTTCTGATCACTTGTAGATTTTGTTGTTTGTCAGTGGAGTTGTTAAATTTAACCAATATGCATCTTGAAGTTTACATAATTTTAGTGGTCATGGTTTAATATAATATAATATAATATAATATAATATAATATAATATAATATAAATATAATAAAAATGACAATAATGCCAAATTTAATTTACAGTTTTAATGCTACACCAATAAAATGATTAAATGAATACTTTACAAAACTTGATAAAATAATAACAAAATTCATTTGAAGAAACAAAAGATCAAGAAAAGGAAAATAATAAAAAAGATAGGAATGGAGAAGAGAATTTCTAGGTCTTAAACTAATTATAAAACAGAAGTTTTCAAAACCATTTGGTACTGTTAAAAAATAGAGGTAGATCAATGAAACAGATTGGACAAGAGGGAATTGGAAATAATGAAATTCAATAAACCAATATTTGTTAAACTAAAAAACATGTTATTTGGGAAAGAACTCCCTATTTGGTAAAAACTCCTAGGAAAACTGGAAAACAGGCTGGTGGAAATTAGGCTTAGATCACCATCTTACATTGTATTCCAAAGTAATTTCAAAGTGAATATGTGACCTGATTATTAGAGATCATGCCATTAAAAAATTAGAAGAGAAGGCAAATAGTACTTTTCATAGTTATGAGTGGAAGATAGATTCTTAACCAAAAGATAAGGGCAATTACAAAAGATAAAATAAATAATTTTGATTACATGAAATTGAAAGGTGTCTGCAGAAATAAAATGAACACATGTAAAATAAAAAGAGAAAGCAGTTGAATGGTTAAAAATCTTATTATCAAGTTCTCATATACCATATATATAGACAGCTAAAAGATAGGATATGTTAAAGACCAAAATCCATTCCCCAATAGCTAAGTGATCAAAGGACACAAAGTAACGTTTCTCAAAAGTTGAATTGCAAACTATTAACAACCAAATGAAGGAATGTTCCAAACCACTGATAATAAGAAAAATGTAAATTAAAACAGCTCCAAGGTTTCACCTCATATGCAGTAGATTTTTTGGTGTTGACAAAAGATGAGAACGGTCAGTGTTTGAGGGATCATGGGCAGATAGGAACACTAATGGATCTATGACTTAGTACAACCATTTTGGAAAGCAATTTGGAATTATTAAAATAAAATGATTAAAATGTCCATACCCTTTGTCTCAGATTACACTACTAGGCATATTCTCCAAAGAGGTCATTGATAAGAAGAAAATCTTCATATATACTAAAATACTTACAGAAGCATGTTTTGTGGTGGTAAAGAATTGGAAACAAAATAGATGTCCATCTATTGGGGAATGGCTGAATAAATTGTGGCATATGAACGTAATGGAATATTACTGTGTTGAAGAAATGAGTGTGATAAATACAGAGAAGCAAGGAGAGGTCCACATGAATTGCTGCAGAATGAAGTAAACAGAGACAAGAAAACAAATACAATGACTACAACCATATACATGGAAACTACAACTACCACAAAATAAATGGAGAGTTAATGTTGCAAAATTATAAATAGTCTCAGAGAAGAGATATGAGAAGATAACTCCACTGCTTTGAGCTGGTGGCAGATACATGGATGGGCATCATTGCATATATTTTCAGAATTTTTTTTTTGTAGATTTGGAAGTGTTAAAGTAAACTTGAGCTTTTATCATTATGATCATTAATTGTAGCTAACAATGATAGTAATTTAAAAGAGAAGCGGCTTGGCTTAGAGGATAGAGGACTGCTCTTATATTTCTCTGAGCACTAGAACAAATCTTATAAATAAATGAGTCCCATTTACCTTTTTTATATAACACAGTTACCATTTGTCATCACCAAACAGCTGTTTGTACCTTTGAATATCAGGTTTCTCTGAATCATTTGGAACTTCCCCAGTAGATCTCTTTGTATTGTGTCCCATAATTTGAACAACAGTGGCCTCTGGTTGTCGTCTTACCATGGTCCTACTACCCTGAAAATGGCCAATCCATTCCGAATCTTAAGAATTTTGGACAGAGAGAAAATAAATAGGTCCTTGTATGGTAATATTTCTCTGGAGGTCAAACTTTTTGACAATCTTACCCATCTAGAACATGGCAGAGGTAGAGTAAGTATAGCCATGGAGGCCATGGTAGAGAATTAGAAAGTAAGCAAAGAGCTAAAAAGGCAAATGAGTTGCAGAAAAAATTATATACTAAAGTTTTTGCCCTTTATTTTATGGAATATGCCCTCTGGGTTTCATTCAGAGCTAGAGACTCTTAATTTACACACAATTCCAACAACCCTTGGTTATCTGATTTCTTAGAACTAAAGTAGTTTAAAAAGTACTCACTTAGAAGATGGAACCTCAAGAACCAAATATATTTTGGGCAAAAAACAATAATTGACTCCTGACAATAAAGGAGAATGAATTGCACTATTGTAGAATTCACAGCCCAATATAATAAGTGGTGTTTATAATGTTGGCTCTGGGTTACAAAAAAGGGTGAATTATGTTTAAGATATTTTATTTAAGAATATCAGGAAGTATATAATACATTTTGGCAAGTTTTCCATCAAACATCATCATCTTTTTTTTTTGTTTTTGCTCACACAGCAGCATAAACTTTAGTTGGCTGAACAATTTGTTTTATCACAGAATCACAGATTCAGAATAGACCTGAGTAGCTATATAGTCCAAACTGTAGACAAAGAAATAATCCCTGCCACAACATACTGGACTAGTAGTCATTCAGCTTTTGCTTACAGATCTCTAATGAAGGGGACTTACTATCCTTTCCACTTTTGAATAGCTCTCATAGTTGGGAAGTTTTTCCTTGTGTGATATTCGGAAGAGTCTTGGCAAAATGTTAGTGTATCATTCTTTTAGCATTCCACAATTTTAAATGCTAACTCTTAGGGTGGTTTTTGTACTGGGTAGTTTTACAGGAAGAGAGGAGAGACGGTCTTAGGAAGACCTGCTTATCCATTGCCTGTTCAAAGCAAGGCAAGAATATACCTCTTCTCCCAGAAGTACCAGATAAATGAAAGGAACTTATAATAAGAAAATGTCTTTAATGCCCAATTACATGAGTTAAGACAGAAGCAATTAGCAATCATCCTCGATTATTTAGGGGCTGGGAAATCCCAAAGTACCCAATGTGGCAGTAGGTACTCAACACACTTTTGCTGAATGAATGAAATCTGTGTGGCTGAGCTACAATGGAAAGAGACGGCAGAGGGGAAATGGAAAGTACAGTATAAAACAGGGACAGAACCCTTAAAGACATGTGCTGTAAAGTAGGGTTCCTTAAACATTTTCCACTCATGACCTTTTTTTGCCTAAGAAATTTTTATGTGACCCTGAGTATATAGGTATATAAAATAGATATACAAATCAAACATTTACTGATAATAAATCATAAAGAAACTTACAATTCTTTGGTATACATATAATTTTACCTTTTATTAAAGATGAAAACAAATTTGCATACTAATGATATGGATGTGCTTGTTTATTTTTACATAAAGAAATCTTGGCGGAAAATTTGTTACTGCAGGACGTAGAGCATCTTCAACATTTTTCAGAGTTCATTGATATTTTGATTTTGTAATTGTCAATGCTCAGAATGCAGCTTCTCATAAATACATTGTGCAAAATGGCAGAAGTATTTTTAGAGCCATTTCAGAAATTGCTGTAAATTCTATCCTAATCCCAAGCCAAAATTCATTTAACAATTTTGTATGTACACTAAAAATACTGCAATTCGTAACATACAGTAGTCTTGAATCTGAGCTGAGGTGTTCGTGGCAGCATTTGTTGGCTTTGTGTGGTGTGACAGCATGTGCAGTGCAAAGGGTGCATGCTTTGTGTTCAGAACCAAGGCTGCAGTGAAGTTGCCTGAAGCAACACGAGCAAGCACTGCCAGAAGCACTTCGGACTCAATACGCATTTGATTTTGAATTAATTTTTGGTCATTATGCGATCAGAAACCTTTAACTGTTGACAAATTTTTCGCGACCCCCATATTCAATTATGTGACCTCCATATAAGGTCGTGACCCACAGTTTAAGAAGCGCTGCTCTAAAGAACAATTTTTTTTGAGACTCAGTCTCCCTTTTTTGCCCAGGTTGGAAATACAGTGGTCATTCACAGAAGAACCCACCGCTGATCAGAATGGGAGGTTTGACCTCCTGTTTCTAATACAAGAAGGTTGACTCCTCAGGAAACCTATTGTTCCTCCTACTTCCAAGGGGCTAGCCATGTTGGGCCAGACTTCATGTGGACACTTGGCAGGTTTAACTCTACTGCCTCTCAGAATTTCTGAGTTTAAGGGATCCACCATCTTCAGTCACCCCAGTAAAAGGGATTACAAGCGTGCACCGCTATGAAGGGTCTCCAAAGTACCTTTGATTTTGGGTCATTTGTGAGTGGAGTAAGTTTTTCACTCCTCAAAAGAACCTTCCAAGGTTATTTTTCTTGGATACTCCATTCTTTAATTCCATGTGCTTTAACTGCATAGAGGTTTTTATATGCTCTTTTTGCAGAATCCTTTATAATTTTAAATGGTCTTTTGGGATATTGGGTCCCCATCCCAACATTATCTGGAGAAAAAAAATTGGCAAAATAAAGAAACAGAGAGCTTTCTACAAGTATGCCATCCATGCTCTAGTATTTGTAGAAGGAGACATCATTTTTGTACCATTGATTTCTTTCCTATCTCCCTGAAAAACAGGAGTGAAGGCTTTTTCTCATTCAAGCAATGGTTTAAGTATCCTAGCCTCTGTTTGCCTCCCAGGAAGGAGAGTAAAGATATCTCCTTATGAGTCTCCCAGGATAAGAATGCTTCCCATTTACGATATGTAATTAAAAAATTAAACAGTGTGAGTGGAAGAATATTTCATGATAAGAAGGGTTTTTTCCTTTTATATTTCCCAAGTGATTCCCTAAGTAAAATGGCTATGGGCTTCACTTTAGCTCATAATCCCAAAATGCAAACAACGATTTTTTAAAGAATGAAATTTCTGTGGCTATGGTTAATCTTCAGTTTTGGAAAACAGGTTCCCCAAATAGTTGTGAACCTTTTTTTTTTTTTAAAACAAAATACCTGTTTTCTTTCTATGACAGCAGGTCATGTATTGTTTGGTTCCATGTGACACTCTGGGAAAGGAACCTCCCATCAACATATGAATAGCCCTTCAAGTTGAGTAAATCCCTGTTTATTTTTTCAAGGGATACAGGCAAATGGTAAAGTTTCTGCTTTCTCTCTGCCTCCGCTCATTCAGTAGCAGGGCCCAGCTTCCACTTCACTTAACTAGATAGAATTACAGTAACATTGTTCAAGGAAGGTGGATGAGGATCAGACCTAGTGCCTATTTCTGTACTTCAGAAGACAAGGGAAAGGGAAGGGAATAAGCATTCATATAGTACCTACTATGGGCTAGGCATTATGCTTAGTGCTTTTACAAATATTATCTCTTTTGATCCTTACAACAACCCTGTGTTATTATCACCATTTTACAGCTGAAGAAACTGATGCAAATAGAGGTTAAGTGGCTTGCTGGGGTCACACAATTAGTGTCTTAGGCTGGATTTGAATTCAAGTATTACTGACTGACTCTAGGCTCAACGTTCTACCCACAGCACCACCTAACTGCTTCAGGAAAATATATGAGAGGTTTTGTTTTTGTTTTGTTGAGGTTTTTTTTTATTTTTTGGGGGGGGTCGGGGGGAAGGGGGCAGGGAGAGATGAGGACTGAGATAATCTTTTGATTTTCATATGCTATCTAACAGGTTGTTGTACAAGATTTTTCCATGGGACTTCCCATGCATGAGAATTAGAATATATGAAGGCAATTTTGTATAAAATAAACAATGGGTAATTACTTAACATGGGTGGAATCTATAATGTAGAGACTGGTGGACTTGGAATCCTGAAGATCTGGGTTTGAATGCTACTTCAAACACTTATTAACTATGTGATCCTGGCTAAGTCACTTAACTTATCTCATCTCTAACATGACTATGGACTTTATGACTTCTAATATCCTTTCCAGTTTTAAATCTGTGATTCCATGCAGAAGCTATCCCTTGAACTAGCACTGAAGGATGCTAAAGATACTAGGAGGTGAGAGGCAAGGAAGGAGGGAGTCCATTGCAAGCATGGAGGATAGCCAGTGCAAAGAGATGGAGACGGGAGATGGAATGTTGGGTATGAGGAATGGCAAATAGGCCAGTTGGGCTGGACTTTAGAGTATATGAAAGGGAGTAATGTGGAATAAAGCTAGAAAGGTGGGTTGGAATCAGGTTGTGAAGGGCTTTAAGTGCTTGAAAAATCAGATCTATGATCTGATTGGGCTTTCTTTCAGTCTTCAGGGAGGATTCAAGTCAATTCCATAAGCATTTATTAAGCAAACCACTGGGAAAGCGAAGACAAAATGGAAAAAAAATAGTCCTTGCCTTCAAGAAGCTTATGTTCTTCACAAGATACATGTTGCTTGTCCTTTGTTTTTGAAGAGGACCAATGGATGATGTGTTGACTTGTGCATGAATTGGATTTAAGTGAGGCAGAGTTGCACAAAGTCATCAGTCTTACCCTCTCTTTCAGTGTCATTGAAGTCCAGTGGCTAGACAAAAGTTAAGATGACTGATGATGGCCCAAGATGCAGTGCACAGCTTTGGTGTTTTTGGTGTCTGACTGAGCTCTTAGCACTCCATAGCACATGCTTCAGCCATCTTCATGGCTGTTGGAACAAATTGTTCTCATCCAACCATTTCATCAGGGGAAGTCATCACATGCTTAGGGTAGATATAAACTTAATAAGCATTTAAATCCTCTTCTCAACTGCCAAAGTAATTTCCTTAAAGCATAAGCCTGACCATGAAAACCTACCTGCCCCCCTCCCACAAATGCTAATGGCTTATTATAACCTCTAGGATTCAATGTAAACTTTTCCTTTGGCACTTAAAACTCTTCATAAATATGCATTTTCCTACCTTGCCAGTCTTCGTATACATTCCTTCTTTTCACATACTCTGTGGTCCAGCCACAGTGGCCTAATTACCCTTCTTTGCACATGATGCTCCGTGCTCAATCTCTCTTCTATGTGCTTTTTATGAACTGTCTCTCACCCTTGGATTTTCTCCTAAGACTCAGTTCAAGTACCTCCTCCTTCAAGAGGCTTTTTAAGTCCCCCTCCCAACCCCGTTGCTAATGTCCATCCCTATAAGGCTCTCCTCCAACTACTTTGCATATATCACATATGTATTGATTTACTCCCACGTTGTCTCCCCTATTACACCTTGAGGGCAGGTGGTGTTTTTGTCTTTTTTTTTTGTATCCTTAGTGCTTAGAACGGTGCCTGGCACATAGTAAGGGTTTAATAAATGTTTGCTTGTTTCAGTGATATTGCCTTAGTGATTTACTTGTAGGATCCAACCCTACTCACTATAAGGTTAAGGAGACTTAGGTAAGCTTTGTACCTCTACCTCCAGTGCCTTGCACAGTGCTTGGCATACAGTAAGCATTTAACAAATGTCTGTTGAACAAGTGAGTGAATGAATTTTATATTGAAAAAAGTGGGTTAGTCTTCATTTCTCAAGTTGAACTCTGGGCTCTACATTTAGTGACTTCTCAGAGACACAATTGTTACCTTCATTATTATCCACTTGCCACCCTAGACCTAAATGGCATATTGTACTCAGTAAAGCATCAGACAAAAGGCAAGCTATCATTATTAGGATTATTCTGCAATTTTCAGTAGTGTCAACACTCCTGGCAATCATCAGGAGTGGTGGGTGCCAAGTTCTAACACCCAACCGAGCTCTTCTCTCCTTTCTCCTTTCCTAAACCTTGCCCCTTCCATCATTTCAAACTTATCAAGATGAACTTTTTGCATTAAGCCTTTGGTTGAAAGCTATCCAGAATAACTTTCCTGGGTCTTGGCTGGCCCATGCGCCTATCCCATTGCAGCCCAGCTCCGCTTGTTTCTGGACAGCAGGAAGTGGTGATAAATTAGCTGCTTGTGGAGGAGAAAGCCCTTCATATTGATGAGCAGTTTATAAGTGGAGGGAACCTATTTGGTCTTGTTGAACAGAGACAAACCTTGCTAGAAGTATCTGAGGTTCTCTGTTGGAATATATCCTTTAGGACACAGGAGATAAAGTGTATCTAAGTAGATACTTCTCCAAGTCAGGTGAATCAGCGAATAGAGCTCTGGACTGGGAGTCAGGAAGACCTGAGTTCAGACCTGACTTCTGAACACTTACTAGCTGGGTGATCCCGAGCAAGTCACTTAATCTTTTATTGCTTCAGTTCCTCATCTATAAAATGGGGATAATAATAGCACTAACCTAGGGATGTGAGGCTAAAACAAGGTAATGTAAAGCACCTTGCAAAACTTAAAACATTAAAACATGCTAGCTATTATTATTATAAAGGGTCTTTCTGCAAGGATAGGGAATGAGAACCTTGAGAATATTTATATAAAGAATGGAATATAATTGGAGATTGTTGGGGGAAATTGAGTATGATATGTTCCAATGATCTGCAGAGGTATAAAAAATTGGGCAGTGGAGAATAAGCATTTATATAGCACTAAACATCATGCTAAGCGTGCTTTTTATCCCTCTGAAGTAGGTACAATTATTCCTCTCATTTTACAGTTGAGGAAACTGAGGCAAACAGAAGTTGTGACTTGCCCAAGGTCACATGGCTAGAAAGTATCTGAAACCAGATTTGAGCTCAGGTGTTCCCGACTCCAAAGTCAGTGCTTTATCCACTGTTTTACCAGGTGCCTCTGGAACATATACTTTTGCTGCCTGGTTAGCAGTAGCTTTCTCTCTGTTTCTGTCTCTTTCTTGGTTTCTCCCACTCTTTTAGTTAAGTCATGCTCCTTTTTTACTCTCTTTGTCAAAATTTCTCCCTTTTGAATTCTTTTAGTCTATTTTAATGGTCTTTATGCTATCAAGAACCCGGAGTTAATATTTTTGTTTCACACATTGCATGTCTAGGGTGACAAGTGAGTAGTGGTCCCTGATAAGGGCACCAGGTGGCCCTAACGAAGCTACCGAAAGACTTTAAAGGCATCAGTTAGGAGACAGTCAGTTCTAGGAGCCAGGTATTTGTCCTTAAGCAGAAAGAAAGGTAGAAGATTGCTAGAAGCCAGATGGGACTGAAGAGCTTCCCCTAGGTGAACAGAAGACTTGGAAGACCATTGAGATTGGATGTGATTGGTGAAATTGGTTATCGTTAAAGAACATTTTTTTTGGTAAGTGAAGACAGAAAGGCCTACTTGAAGGGTTAGGAAATCTTGGATTGGGTAAAAACACTATATTTTCATTAAAGAGAATGAGATGTTATGAATGTAGGGCTAGAGTTGGAGGTAGGAAGATTTTGGTTCGAATTCTGCCTTAAATCTTGATACTTCCTAGCTATATGATTGTGAGCACTTATCCTCTCTGATCCTCAGTTTTGTCAGCTGTAAAATAAGGATAATAATAGCACCCACTTTAGAGGGTTGTTGTGAATACCAAACAAAATAGTAGACACAAAATGCCTAGCAAATCATAAGCCATATGTCAGTTATTATGATTATTTCTATTAATAAATGGAGATAATAATAATTACAGTAGCTATCTTGCAGTCTTATGTGAAGCTAAAATGAAATATTATACATAAAGTAATTTGTAAACTTTATAGTACTATAAATCCCAGTTGTTAATGGTTTAAAAAGTATAGTGAATGAACAAGCCCCACATCTTGATGCCTTAAGTACTGAGTTAGTAGTAGTCTGTGTGCTCACCACCAAGGTCAGGTTTGTGTATTTCTGAACATGAATGTAATTTGGAACAGTAAACATGACTTGGTACTTGGACCATATCTTAACTTTTTTTTTTTTGGCAATGATCATGGCCCAGAAAAAGCCATATATCAATCAGGTACCAAATTAATGTTTAATAATAATGTAATAATATTTGAGAAAAAAATTTCTTTTATCTGGTAGCAGTGTGTACACCCTGACTAACGTAAAGTTTTAGAATAGTACAAAAAGACTTTGAGAAGTTTAACATTGCCAGCTTTAACCTGATTTGTGATAAATGAATGAAAATGAGTGATTCGATAGTGAAAGTTACTTTAGAATGCTAGCAAATGATTAGGGATTTTCTCCCATGTTTAAAAGCAATCCTTCTGTGTTTTTTGTTCCATAAACTGACAATACTTGATATGTACTTTTCTCTGAGGATTTCAAAGTAATTTCTGGATAATTCTATTAAGTAAACATTTATTAAGCACCCACTGTGTTCAGGGCATTGCTCTAGGTTTGACCTGGAAGAGATAAAAGTTTAGATCAGATGTGGTGCCTGCTTAAGAGAAGCTTATATTCTGGGTGAAAGGTGTATATTGATAACCTATAATATAAAATAGTATAAGATTGATGCATTTTGAGGTGGGCAAACAAGGTGCTTTTTGAGTCCCAAGGGGAAAAGAATGTTAACCCTGAAGAGGCAGGGATCACCCTATCAACTGACAATAGTTTGAATGAGAGGCAGTAGTGAATTAGAGGGTTGTCTTAGACCCGGGAAGACCTAGGTTCAAGTTTGGTCTCTGACACATAGTATCTGGATGATGGTGGACATAACATTTAACTCAGTGTTCCAAGCAACTCTCAGACTCTCAGTTTTAGATGAGCTGTCAGTCTGCATCAGTGGAGGGAGCGTTTGCATTAGGAGTTCCTTACTGCCAATGAAAGCATAGGTCTGGACAAAAGAAATATGTATTTATGCACAAATCATAAGTGTCTGGGTGTTGAAGTGAAAACAAACATTCCAAAGGTTACATAGGTCAGTTGATAAGTCAGGGGGCAGCATTAATGTTTCATGTATTATATAGTGTTATTTCCTTATGTTCTTATTGGATCTCACACTATATTTCCTCAATTAATTGCACCTTTGCATAATAATCTCCTTTCTTCCTTTCTGCTGGGGGTGGTGTGGGTGCAAGAATCAGATGTACTTCTCTTTTTTTAAGGATATTTTTAGTATATTGTGCAGTGCCAGTAAAATGAGATCATTGAAGGTGCTGGAATGAAACCCTTTACAAAGACTGAGGGCTTTCTCTTTCTCCCACTGCCTCTAGTTTAAACAACAACAAAAACTAATAAGTTCATACTTTAGAGAAAAATTTAGACTCCCTGCTGTTAGATTTCCTTTTCTAATTCAGTTTTTAAAAAAGTATGCCTGAAGGTCACAGTTGATGAATGACTGGGCATCAGGCTATTAATATTGCCTCAACATGCTTATGCTAAGTGGCACTATTGTAGCATTCACAGGAAACCAACCTTGTATCATTTTCCGGTAGCCTTAAGTGTTTACAATAAAATTCCACTAAAAAAGAAAGATTAATATCACTGACAACTATTTATATTTCATGTCACCAGAGATGGGGATGGGTTAGAGACTTATAAACATCAACTTCTTTTCAGGATCGTTTGTATTTCCCTCCCAAAAAACATCCCTGTACTGTGTAGTATGGAGAAAAGACTGTGGAGCCTTCCAAGGATGCTACCTATAAAATGTGTGCAGGCAGGGGTTGGGGTAGGAAGCAGATTGGGGGAGAGGGTTGAGAAGAGGATCCTAGTATACAGAATATCTCAAAGTCCTAGTGCAGTTTTAAGCTGCCAAAGCTTAAAACTTCACTAACCTGTCACTTTGATGATATTCAGTCAGTCAATCAATTAATTAATTAATTCAACAGGCTCTCATTAAAACCATATTACATTTAGTTCTCTGTTTGGTGCTAGGAGAGACTTTTTAAAAAAAAAAAAAAAAGACAAAAAAGAAAGAACTCTTGCCTGAGAGCGCTTATAATCTGGTAGGGTAGATAAGATACCAACCCCTGACAAATAAATCAGAACATGATGAGCAAAGAAGGCAGCTTGTGTAATGGATAGAGAAGTGATTTTGGAGCAGGAGGGGTGGTCCAACTGCTTAGGAAAGCAAATTGTTATATTTTTGATGTTAACATTTACACTTGGAGAAAGGCTACAAAACAGGGCTTGATCTGTTGTTTTGTTGATTGTCTAGACTTCAGGAAATGATGGAGAAAGTGTTAAAAATGCAGATTAAATTGTATTCAGCTTTGAAGGGCTGGTTGTTAAACCTTTGCTAGCACGCCACTTTTTTGGTAGCAAGAAGATTTGAGTTCAAATTCTCTATTTCTGATATGTATTGGCAGTCTGACAATGGGCAAGTCCCTTAATATCTCAGTGCCCCTGGACAACTCTCGACTAAAATTGGATTAGAATTTTTAGCCTTGTCTTACAGGCAGTGCCTTGGAATAGATACAATTCTGGATTTGGAGGTAGGAAGCCTGGGGTTCAAATTCTGCTTCCAACACTTGCTGGTTGTGTGATCATGAGCAAGTCACTTTTCCTTTTGGAGCCTTAGTTTCCTCATTTCTAAAATTGTGGTAATATTCTTGTACTTACCTTCAAGGATTTTGATAAGGCTCACATGAGATGATGCATATAAAGTGCTTTGCTTATTTCAAAGTGCTAAATAAATATTTGTTATTACCATTGTTATAATCTGAATATAGATATATTTATAAGTACATTTTCCCCTTTCATTTACATTTATTTAGTATATTTCCCCATTCATGTGAATAACTCTTAATGAAAATTAATTTGCATCTCTATTCACTGAAATATTTTAATGATAATAGCATCCACAAAATCTTTCTTTTAAAAATCGTGTTCAATGGAAAAAATTTGCTAAGTTCTGATGACCTCTTTGGAAGCATTAATGTTGAATATGCAGTAGGAAACTTCTGACATGCATATTCTCTTTCCAGCCTTAGCTTTTGAAATGGCAGAAAGCCCTGTCCAAAATTCAGTATCATTACATTTAATGGAAGGCCATTATGTAATACAATGGAGCTTAAGCTGGTATTTGTCTAATTAGTTCTAAAAGCGCATCTTGCTGATTGTAGGATCTCTTCAAAGGGAAAAGGGACAAAAGCTTCTGCCAGGGAATTAAGTCAAAACCAGCTGAATATTTCTGCACTCTGATTTCTGAGTCTATTTATTCTCTGTTCTCAGGGATAATGTGAGCAATGTTCTTTCCTCTGCAGAAGCAAAGGGTGAAATGAATGAAGGGAAGAGTCAAAGAGAATGATGGTGGGTAACTCTTGGGGTTATAAGACATCTGTCAGGAAGACATTTCCACTAGAAATCTTGCTTCCTCTATGCTATGGAACATTATTTTTTCCCTCTTAAATACATTTCAGTAGAGAAAATATTAACTGCTTGGTTTCTGTGGCATTAATTCAATAAAAATATTCCCATCTGTTTAATCATCTTCCTAAAATAAGATGGTGAAACAATTTCATGAGATTTCACAAACGTACATATTTTGTGCTTTTATATCCTAGATCATAGAGCTGAACGGGATCTGCTAGAGGTGGAAGGAACCTTAGAGACCATGAAGTTCAACCTTTTCATTTTACATATGGGGAAACTGAAGTACAGGGAAGATTAAGCGACTTGCCCGAGGTTACACGGGTACATAATATATTCTGATGGTTTTTAATCTTAAACTTTCTCAGCATGTCTGGCCACCCAGCTTTTTTCCTCTTATTGTATCAGTTCTTACACAGGCAGATTTTCATATTTGTATTACAATTAAACTACAACTTTTATCAACAGGATGCTCCATAAACAGGACAGTACCAGGTATGGGAAAAGAAGCTTATAATCTAGTTGGAAAATAAGAACACTTAAAAATACTTTGTCACCACAAAAGGTCTTATCATGAAGTAAAAATGACCATTGTACATTGCATAATTTCTGTGGGACAGCATGTCAAGGACAGTAGTTATCAAAGTCAAGTGGGTCCATTAGAAAAGACTTTCTGGACCACTTGAGTTTTGAGCATGATTCATGTTCAGCCTCTTATGATAAGCTCAAGGGAATCAGAATTGTATGTTAAGCATTTTGTCAATATTAAAGTTTCATGTAAATGTCAGCTGTTAATATTATTATAATATGTGATATATAATTACTGTAATAATTATTTTATATCATGATGTTATGACTGATGGACAGTTCAAATGTGCCATAGGTATCCACATAATGTCCAGAGAATATGAGGAAGGTCTCTAGCACATTGGGTGGACATGGAGTAGATTTAAGAATATCTGATATTTTGATATCTGAAGACATGAATAACAGTTGCACAGAAGAGGAGGACATTGATGTGTTGGAGGGCTTACATCCTTCTACACTGATGAAGGGAGGGCCTATATTCATGAGATCACAGATCCATTGGAGTAGCCTAAGCACCATGTATTCTGCTGCTATGAGATGATTCTTCGTATATTTGCTCTGTGACCTTCCTGGAATAGCTGGCACAGTGGATAAAGTGATGGCTAGAATGGCAAATTCTAAACCCCATACAGTTGGTTTTGGAAAATTGAACATGTTTAAGAAGTCCTTAGGAACTCAAAGCTTGAGAATAATTGTGATTGAGCTGAAAGTGGGTCTGGGTCCCTTACACAGAGGAATTCATCATGCTTATTGTTTTATTATTGCCAACTGCCTAAAAGATAGTGTGTTACCAGCTGATGTTGTCAGACTTTTTTTCAATGAATTGCTTGGTTTTGATTACAATTTTCTTTATTTAAAAAATGCTTAGTTATATCTAATCATTCTTGGGAGATAAAGGAGAGGGATACAAATTATGAAAACAGAAAGTATCAGTAAAATGTAATGTATTAAATGTTAAAAAATATATAAATATATAACTATAATTAAAATATAAATATATAATACATATATACATATATATTTTAAGAAAGGCTTCATGCAGAAGATAGTGCTTGAGCTGAGTCTTAAAGAAAGAAAAGAACTCTGTAAAATGGAGAAAAAGATGGAGGAGATTTTAGGCATGGGAGACATTCCATCTCTCTGCTATTCACTGATTCACAGACACACCAAGGCCTCACTTACCCATATATACCCATATGTAGAACACAGACTGATACCATCTCCACTTACTACTTCCTCTTTCCCCACATACGTGCAGACATTTGGTAAATGTATCTGAGTCAGAGATTGATTATGAAACCAATAAAATAGAATTCACATTCATTGGCAAAACAAAACTATAGAATAATTGACCTTTTAAACCGTGTTTTTCTTATTTTACTAACAAAATTCATAATTATGCCCCACTTTTCCCAAAGGAAAAAAATTCCCATTTAGACAGAAGTTCACGTACAAATATATTTTACTTCTTTGTGTTTTCCCTTCCTTTCCTTTCCCAATAACTGATTAACTTTGCCATTCCTTATTCATTCATAAGGGACTTGGAAGCATATGTCCCTAAGCGCAAAATGTAAATAGTTCAATTACTTTTTTTATGTCTAAACCTACCTGGCCCCAAGATATGGTTTGGTAACCTCTGCTGTCTTGGTGTTCAGGAACAGGAGGAAATGCCTGGACAGTGCTGTTAACAGAATGTCCCAACTTTGAACTCACAGGGTGATAGAACATGGCATCCTTTATGCTAATTATGTCTTAATGTCTTTGGATAAATAGAGACATTAGGTTTTATATTGTTGGTAACCCGGCATTTGCCATCATCGTTGAATTCAGTTTAATTTCTGTTTTAACACAGAAATTATTTTAGCTTTCCCATGATCTAAAGAGCTTTTGACAGATTAATCACTGGTGAAAATACTTGGTTGGCTCAGGCATTCTCAAATCAGTGATATTTGTCTATGGATCACAGCTGGCTAGGCAGCTATTCAAAGGGAGGAACAAAACCACCATCAGTCAGCATATTCCTCTTTCTCTTTCTCTGTTTTTTTATCCTTCACTTTTCTGCTCTTCTCAGTCAATTCAACAATAAATTTTAAAGCACATTCTATAATCCAGTCACTGTGCTAAGCTGTGGGGACACCCACATTCCTGTCCACAAGGAGTTTACACTCTCTAATTTTTTGGGGGGACAGTTACCATTAGAAAATAAAAGATATTTCAGGTCAGAAGTGAATCCAATGTAATTGTTTTTGGAGAAGATTTCTAAAAATACTAGGGAAGCATAATTAGGTGCCATCATCATTAATTCAGTATTTCCAACTACCAGATCTACACAGACAAGTAAAAGGAGGAAGGTGTTATTCATAGGATCTCATATCTAGAGCTGGAGGGGACCTTAGATGTCATCTAGTTGAATCCCCTCATTTTACAGAAGATGAAACAGAACCCCAGGGAGGTCGAATGACTTGACTTGGTCAAGGTCTCATAGAGGCGGCAGAACTGGGATGTGAAGTCAGGTTCTATGACTCCAGTTCATAACACCTTCCTCTGTACCACACTGTCCTTAGTGTCTGGTACTGGTAAACAGATAAAGAACAAACAAGCCTTCAACATGACTGAACCTTATGGCTACAAAACTACTCTGGACAAAAACCATACTTTAGGGAATAAAGTACTATAGCAAGCAATGATGGAAGTGAAATCCTAAAAGAATAACCACCCAACATTACACAACTCTGTCACTCTGGCATAAATCCTAGATACTTCATCTTCTTTGCTATTAACTTAAGCCTCAAGGCAGCACTCCCCTTTGGCAAGATTATCTCTGGACTACTATCATAGGTTTAGAAAAACTTCTGAAAGTTTTGGCCAGAAAACCTGCCTTCTTTTCACCCTTAATTATTTTCTCTTGGTTGATAGATTACTGAGAAAAAAATCATGGAAGGGATCTATTGATTATTGGTAAATAACAGAATTAGACTCAGAATGGAGAAGGAAGTTTAGAGGGCACCTAATCTAAATGATACCAAAATGAGCAAGATTTTGCTCTATGTCATGCCACAAAAATGGTTATCTAACCTTTGATGCAAGATTTTTACTGAGTGGGGAAAGGACTTTTAGACATCTTTAATTGTTAGGAAGTTTGTTTGTCCTTACATCAAGTCTAAATTTGTCTCTTTGAGAGTCTAATCGGGTACTCTCTGATTTTGTTTTCTGGAGTCTAACAGAATAAATCAACTCCTTCTTCCCCATAAGAGTTCCTCAAATACTTGAAGATAACTTTTATGTTGCTACTAATTCTGCTCTTCTCCACAATACATACACCAGCTTCCTCCCCGCTCCCCAAGCCAGTCCTCATTTGCCATGTACTCCAGCTATCTTACTTTCCTGGCTGACTTCCCTAGGGTGTTTTCCAGGATACCAATGTCCCAAAATGTGGCACCCACATCTGAATGCAAGACTTCAGTTATGGTCTGATAAGGGTAAAGCGAAATAGAAGTCAATGTCCTGGATACTATGTCTCTCTTAAGGTAATTTGAGATTATATCACCTTTCTTGTGATCATGTCATACTCGACTCACATTGAATTTGAAATTCATGAAAACACTCATATCTTTTTCAGACAAATTGCTGTTTAGTTATATATCTCCCAACTTGTGCTCATGGAGTTGATTTTTTGAACCTAAATAAAACTTTGCATTTGTTACATAAAATTTCATCTTGTTAGATTCAGCCCAAATGTTCTAGCCTGTTAAGATCTCTTTGGAACCTGACTGTCAATTACTGTATTAATTATTATCTTAAATTTTGTGTCATTTGCACATTTGATAAATGTGCTGACTTTATCTAAGCTATTGACAAAATGTTAAATAGCGTGCATAAAGTGAAGCATAGATCCTTGGGACATTCTAACTGAAACTTCTTTCCATGTTAATTCCTTGCCAATAGATTTATGATCTCATTTATATGACTATCCTTCCAACAATGTAGATGACAACTGATGCATTTCTATCCATCTTATGGAACACTGGTTCATATCCTCGCATAAGCTCACTACAACATGCTGAGGGCTTTGCTCAAGTTCTCCTAACATTAAGAAGAAACCATTGAAACATATGGGCTATTTCTTGGTTATATACTTTAATGTTTTCACACTACCAGTTTATCTTCTTTTGCCATTATCCATTTTGTTTATGGTAAGTCACTTAACTTCTGTTTGTCTCAGTTTCCTCAACTGTAAAATGGGGATAATAACAGAACCTAACTTGAAGGGGTGTGGTGACCATCAAATGAAGGAATATTTGTAAAGCTCTTAGCACAGCACCTGACACATAGTAGGCACTATAGAAATGGTTATTCCCCTATTAATGGTTACCATTTGAAACAATCCATTTGACAAACAATTGATGACAAGCAACTACCACTGAAACAATCACAAATCCACCTAACTGTACTTTTTTCTCTCCTGTATTTCTACATCTTTTCCATAAAACTTTGAGTGACTTTGTCAAATGCTTTACTTGTAGCAAACTATATTTAAAACATCCTCCTATCTGCCAGTCTAGAAAAACTGTCAAAAATGTAAACAATATTGGTCTGACATGACCTGTTGGGATGAAAACTTTCTGGTTCTTCGTAACCACTTCTTTTTCTAGATGTTCCAAACTCTCCCTGTAATAATATATTTTAACAGGCAATCTCACTGGGATATAGACTTTATTTTCTTTCATTTCTTAAAAACTGGGACATTTGCACCTCTCCAGTTCTGAGGCACCTTGCTCATTCTATCTTTTAAAGATCAGAAATAGTGGCTCAGCAATCCTGTTCACTATTTCTTTCAAGGAAGGAAACAACTTCCATTTTGTATTCATTCATTTCTGAGTAATTGTGGCAAATACTGTAGTGTTCTGAAGTGTCTTGTTATCAACTTTTGGAATATGATAAAACTTTAGGGTTATAAAGTCAGTAAGTATATGTTAAGCTCTCACCATGAGCTAAATAATATAATAAGAGCTAGGGATACAAGGAAAGGAAATAACAGCTCCTGTCCTCAAAAAGCTCACATTCTAATGAGGGAGACAATAGGAAAACAAACAATTGTGCTAGGTAATAGGAATTGCCATGTAATTTCCTGGACTTGTTTCAAATCCAATCCAATAAGAATTTATTAAGCAACTACTGTGCGGGAAGTATTTTTCAAGATGCTAGAGTGAGATAAAGTGAGAATGAGATAATAAAAATAAAGTGAAAAGCCATTCTGCTTATAATCAACTTAGAATAAAATGTTCTTTTGAGATGACCTTTGATGTGGAATCTATATTCTGGATCCTTGAATCCATGAAGCAGTTTCTGGCATAATCCCCTACAGCCTGAACAGAGGTTGTTATGCATGAGTAGAAACAGTGACATGTACATTTCCTCTGTTCTACTGAACCTATTGGCAAGTTTTCTGACTGTGTATTGAAGGAAGCATTTATATGAGGTAGTTAGTCCTTTAATTTCTGTGATATGTAGTGATGCAGAATTACTCTAAAGGTTTGCTTTCAGCCTCTACTTGATATAAATTTTGGTTTATTGAAGAGGGACTACTAGAGAGCTTCACTGTGAATTCCACATACAAGGTGATTCTGCAACATGTCATCTTAGAAATCCCCCAATTTGCAGTATTGAAGTGATCTCACAGCTCTGTGATTTAAGCCCTCATCAAGACTGGATGAAGCTTCACAAATATAAATTCTTGTAATTCATTTTATTTCAATTCCACAAAATAACTTTTTTCTATGTTCTAGGCTTTGTGCTAGGCTCTAAGAATACAAAGGAAAAAGGAAAACAGTTCCTGACCTCAAGAACCTTACATTCTATTGGACAATGACTGATGGTACTGGTAAGAAAGGAGATTTCATTAATCCTTTAAATTCATTAGAAGTCTTAGTCTCAGTTGACACAGAGGTGGTGAGTAATCATGTTATGGTTTATGCTTGGATTGTAGAGACTCAATAGCATAGCATGATCTTATTTGAAACCCTCAATTTTGTTTAAAATAGAAACAAAGTCACTTCAGATAAGAATTTGAGTTAGTGGGGTGACAACATTCAACCCTTTGATATGTACCCAAAGCAGCTATTTTAAATACAGGTCTGCCCAAGGTAAGGGGCTGAATCTTTCTTTACCAGGATGTTTGAGAATGGAGTTACTTTGCCACATTGAAGAGTCAAGGGATAAGCAAATCTTCAGTTTAACTAAATTTAATTGCTGTAAAATTACTAAAAACCCTAAATTCTAGGGAAAAAACACTGAAGTGTCTGCCTAAAGGGGAAAAAAAATATCAGGAACTCATAATGGATATGAATACTACACTACTGGGCATATATATTTACATAACAGAGTTTTGTAAAAAAAAAAGATCATGCCATTAAGGGATTAATGGCTCTGAGACCTTAATATTAGCCCTTTACAATAATGCAATTATCTAGATGATTGCTTAATTCTCCACACTGTCTGTCTATGTAAATTTAACTAGTATATTTATCAAGTATATTATGTCCTGATCTGTATTTTGAATAAATTAATTATTCTTGAAAATAGCTTAATAGATCCTCTCAAATGTCCCTTAATTATTTTATTTTTAAACAGTGATGAGTTTAAAAAAATTGAGATAAAGAGACAGCCCTGTGATCAAGTACAGAACAGCTGCACCATTGGTTTGTTGGATGGTGGGTGTCCCTAGGGCGTGATATTGTCCCATGGTACTTCTGCTTGAGGAAGCTGCATTCAGTTGTATGGTAGTATCCCCTTTACCAATGAGAAAGTGCCAGGACATAAAATGGGAGGAATGGACCTCTGGGACTAAAATAAAACTGAACCAAATGGTGGAAACATGTTCAACTCCTCAATTTGTCTAATCAGAGATGACCGCCGCCATGGAGAACATTTGCTCCCATTCTGCATGCCATTACAGACTGCAGTGGAGCTATTTCTAGGTGCCACTCCAGATTTATGGGAGATGAACTAACAGAGGATTCGGTTACAGCCTGGAGTCACTGCATGAACTGTGATAGACTGCAGCCACTGCAAAATGTCCTGGCAGAATGTATCCAATGAGCACACATCTCACCAGCCTCAAGAATTTCAAAGTAGTAATATTTAGAGTTAAATAGTACTCTCTCTTCCTCTCTTTTCTCTTCTGTTCGCTTCTCTTCTCTCCTCTCCTCTTCTCTTTTTTCTAGTTCATTCTTTTCCTCTTTTAATTCTACTTTACTAAAAAAAGCAAAATTGCTGGCACAAAAATTGGAATATTGTTTAGAAAAGTACTGAACCAATGCAATAACAAACAAACGTTAAGTTTTAAAAGTGGTACTACTTTTATTCATCATAATCATGTAAATATGTGATGGGGTATGGGCCCAAGCTGAGATCTTTGCCCCTTGCCCCAAAAAGAATTTTACTCGCATTTGTCTATGGGCCCAGAAAACCCTTAAACTCACCCTGGTCTCAAATGGTTACCTGAGGCTACACTCCACTCAATGGCTTTTATCCCTATCTCCCTTTGAAAGCCCTAGTTCCACCTTTGATCTTATTCAGACCCCATTCAAACCTCTTCCTTCCAGTTCCCTTTATTATCTCTTCCCATTGTCTATTCAACCTCCCAGACATTCCAATCAGAATTCTCCATAAACTTCTCCCCAGTTGCCTAGATCCCAGCCCCTCCTCTGGTCACCCAAAATTACTGGACTGTATTATAAGATCCATCCTGGCCCCCATTTAAATGTTGAGACTTCCTCATGCCCACTTGTCCTTACAAGTGTCACTAATGTTCAGATTCTGGCCTGTATGGTTTATCTCTAAATAATAAACTCTGTCTCTGGCTGAAAGAAGATTTGGGTAGAATTCTTTCAGGCAGGGCCCATGTGTTGTGATTTTGGGGTTCCAGCACTCCTAAACCTCTAGATCTCATCATATGTATTCATCAAAGCACTATGCTGAATATTGGATTATAAGATGACATAAAACTACTTGATACCTGCTCTGATCACGGTATTTGCTAATGGAAGAAAAGTAACAAATATAAGTAATAGCATAGTGTCTTTTCCCAAAAGACAATCCACGTGGTCTAGTGAGAAGATCACAGTTCTGGTCTGTAGCCTGGGATTACAGGTCCAATTCCAATTAGTAATGTGACTTAGACAACTACTTAATTTACCTGTGCACAATTTTTTTTTATTGGTCAAATGGGAATTAAATAATAATATTTGACCTGTGTGCAGTAAGCAAAGAGTTGTCATGATGGAGAAATGAGCTATTTAATGAGAAAATTTTTTTAAAAGTCTTATAAATAACTTCCACTAAAGTTATAGAAGTATTTAACCTTAGTTACTTTAAATAATTACCTTTAATCACCTCTACTAAAAACCTACCTCGGTGTCTCTTTATGGAGATGTGAGATTCTTGAACATTGTGTCAGAAGAGTGTAAGCTCCAACAGTGTATGTTAAACTAGAAGAGCTTTGACTATGGGCCTACAGAGAATGTGTCCCTTTTTTAAAGCAATGGTTTATAATCTTTGTGTCATGTGCCTCTTTGGAAATCTGGTGAAAACTATAGATCCATTCTCAAAATAATGTTTTAAAATGAACAAAGAATTATGCACAAGCTTACAAAGAAAATCAATTATATTGAAATATCGTTGGGAAAATTAAAAAAAATCAGACTCACAGATACTGGGATCTGCTCTAAGGATTAGCTTTGCTAAATTAAAAAAAAGTTATATTAATGCCTTTTTTTTTTTACACCACATTCTTTTCCCAGTATAAATCTTCTGCTGTTGTTATTTGTCCTTTGTTCTCAAAGAGGACCATGACATCAAGAAGGTGATGCCCCAACACGCAAATGAATTGGAGTTAAGTGAGGGACAATTGTGCAAAGTCACCAGCCTCACTTTCACCTCCAATGCCATCTGGGTCCAGTAGCCAGATAAAAATCAGAACAACCGGAGATGGCCCAGGATGCAGTGGGAAACCTTGGCCCTTTCAAGCTAAGGTCCTTAACAGGTCTCAATTTGACTGAAAGGCAAAACTGATTCAGTGATTAAGGTGATGAAGGCTTAATAAGAAATGAAGCAAAAAAAGGACTCTTTAAAAAAAAAATCTGAGAGGGGAAGATCCTCAGGGTTTCTGGCCAAAATAGAAACAATTGCTAATTACATTCATTCTGAGGCAATGATCTAACAAATCCAAACAATGACCAAGTAGGGCTTGGTCTAAATAAATCTATTTTCCCCTGCTTTGGGCCTTGCCTTGTAACCCAGAAAAACAGTAAAGCAAAAATGACTGACAAAACAATTATTTGACATTAAAGGCAGCATTTTGCATTGATAGTTCCCACCTCTCTGGCAAAAGGAGAGAAATGTATTTCATGATTTGTTTCCTGGTATCTGGATTGTTCCCTCCAGTTAACCAGAGTTCAGCTGTTTTATTAATGTTATTTTCAATTCTGTTATCATAGTAACTACATGTTGTTTTCTTCTTACTTTAACCTGCATCAGTTGATGTGAGTCTTCCCAGGTTTCTCTTTATTCCTTATATTTGTTGCTTGTGGCACAATCATATTTTATTACTTTTGTAAGGGGGAGTGAGTGAGATGCGTAAAAGCTGGAGATCTGGACGGGCTACAAGAAAGACTTCAAAATGCAAAGGAGGAAGGTCTCCTCTGTGTCTTAAATAACTTGACTGCATATGAACAAAGAGGCCTGGGAGACAATGAACTTGCATCTAGGGAACAGACTACATTCTTACCTATATGCCAAGTCACTCATCTGCAAGAGACCTTAAAAGGAATGCCAGGAAAGGTAACTGAATTAGGACTGATCACTCCTTCCAGAGGAATGGGGCTGTTGAAATAGGAAGGATTGTTTAACAAGAGTGCCTAGACTTCTACACCTAAGGTAACCAGGTTGGGCAGTGGAGTCAGGAAGACCTGAGTTCAAATCCAACCTCATTTACTAGTTATGTGATCTTTGGCAAGTCATTTAACTTCTGTTGCCTCAGTTTCCTCGGTTGTAAAATGTGGATAATAATAGCACCTACTTAACAGTATTGTTATAAGGATCAAATAGATTAATATTTGAGAGAAAAAAAGTGCTTAGCACAGTCTCTGGAACATAATAGGTGATAAAATGCTTATTCCTTTCCCTTCTCATTTGCCTAGAGGTGACAGAGTCAGGATTCTGATGTAGTCAAAAGAGAAGAGGCTTCTGCCAATCTAAGGCTAAGGGTCATTGCCCTAGCTGAAAGAACACTGTAACGCTTCAGCTGAAAAGAACACAGCATCACCCATCCATGCCAGTTTCCGAATGGAGAAAAAAGAAGTCAGCTACCCATTGAAGAGTGAGCCTAGGGAGTCAATAGATCAAGTGGATATGCCACTCTTCAAGAATAGCCAAGTAGCATATTGGACTGTCCAGACCAGTTTGGCAGTGTCTGCTGCATGGCAAAAGTGAACTCTCCAAACCACCTGCCTAGTGGGAATTTCTGGATGAGGACTTAGAACAGCAGCCAATTGACCTGTTTGATCAAACTCAGCAGAGTTGTCTATCTTGTGGAGATACAATGCCTTGTGATGGCGACTTCAAGCGGACTTTCTAGAGACAGAAAGAACATTGAGGCCCTGCAGGTCTAGAAATGAATTGCTAGGACATGTGCGTTCCCTATATTGGTGCCTTATTACCATTCTACTTTAATTGCATACCTACTCTTTCCTCTTTGGACCCTGTGTAAATATATGGGAGAGCATCCCTTAGTTTTGAGGAGGGAGGATTTGTTTTGTAACCAAAGTTGTTTCTGTGATATTTGAGAAAATGTCTTTCATGAAAAAAATGAATCTCTTGACTGAGAGTGAAGGGGAAATAAATTTTGGGGCTGTGAGCTAGGATTAGAAGGATTATGAAAGTAGTAGTAGTCATGCTTCTAGAGACTGAATCTGTTAATACCAGAGCATCCTGGGAAGTGAGCCCAAATAAACATTGTTATCCGTTGTTATACCACATTTTGTTCATCAATGAACATTTATTAAGTATCTACTATAAGTCAGGCACTGGGGATATTAGAAAGGCAAAAGAAAAATGTCGTTGCTCTCAAGGAGCTCACAGACTAATGGGGGAGACAGCATGCAAGCAACTATGTACAATTAAGTTATATACAGGATAAATTAGAGAATGTTAACTCCACTATGTTAAGGAGGATTGGGAAAGATTACTTGGAAAAGGAGGAATTTTGGTTGATGTTCAAAGGAGGTCAGGAAGGTCAGGTGACAGAATTGAGGGAGAGAATGCCAGGCATGGGGGACACTCAGTGAAAATGCCTGGAGTTTGAAGATGATGTGTCTTGTGTGAGTATGCACAAGGATTTCAGTGTCACTAGATCACAGAATACGTAGTAGGATGTAAGATAGAAGAAGATTAGGAATGGGCCAGGGCTATCCATTTCCCATTTGATGGTGACCCACTTCATTTCTGTTATGGCAGAAAGTGATTTTAGGTCCCACATACATGAGACATTTCTTTCAGTCTTTGATTTCCTTGGGTGTACATACCAAGGAATGGGATCACAAGATTAAATAGTATGAACAGTTGAGTGACTTTTTTTTTGCATAATTCCAATTCTTTCCCCAGAACAGTTGATACAATTTATAGCTCCACTAATAAAAATATACCTATCTTTCCATAGCTGCTCAAAACTATTTTATTAACTTTGTAAAGTCCTGGCTGTCTTATCAACTTTGTAATTTCCTGTAATTACAAATTTTCTTTGTAATTTCATTACCTCCTGTGAAGTGAGATCTTGGAATTGATTTATTTTGCTTTTTTTCTCTAATTATTGATGATTCATGGAAATTTTTAATATGGTTGCTTGTAATTTACATTTAGTTTTTGAAAACTGTTCACAACCTTTGACCACAACAATTGAGACATGACTTTTTGTGTTATATATTTATGGCAATTCCCCATATATCTTGGATATCAGACTCTCATCAGAGATACTTGATGAAAATATTTTTTCTTACTCAAATTTCATTTATTGTAGCTGCATTGATTTTGTTTGTGCAATAGCTTTTAAACTTTGCATACTGAAAACAATCTTTTTTGTGATCTTCTCTATTCTCTTGTGGTTATAAATTATTCCCCTATCCATGTATTTCAAAGGTACATCCTTTTGTTCTCCTCTAATTTCTTTTTATGAGGTGACTTTTTGTATTTAGGTTATAAAGCAAATTTATTTTTTGATTAAATTCTTTTTAGCTAACTTAACAGTTCTTGTTGAATATGCAGAACTTACCCTAGCAATTTATATTCTAATATTTATTGAATACCTGGGAACTGTATTTAATTGTTTCTGGATCTTACTTATTTTATTCATTCCACTGATTTAATTTTTTGTTTTGAGACCATTGCTAAGCCTTTATAATATTGTTTGAGACATGGTAGTGCCATTTTAAAAGAGATTCTGGCTTTATTTTCTTCCAGATGCCTTCTGTCATTATTTTACCTACTTCTATAAAGTAATCCTTTTGTCATTTGATTGGTATAACATAAAATTTATAAATTAATTTACATAATGTCATCATTTTGTAATTTTGGCCAACCATTAACAATGAATGTCTCTTCAATAATTTAACTTTTATTTCTATAATGATATGCTGGGTAGTTATATTTATATAGGGTCTGTCTTGGTAGGTTGAGTATCAAACATTTTTTGTATTTTATAACTATTTTAAATAATATCTTTTATATCATTTCTGATTTTTATTAATGCTGCATAGTGATAGTGCTGATTTTTATGGATTTATTTTGTAAACTGTTACTTTGCTAAAGCTATTAATGATCTTAGTTTCTTTGGTGACCTTTAAAAGGAAAAATGTAATATCATATCATATGCAACTTTGCCTGAACTTTGCTAATATTAGACACCCCAAATTTCTTTGTTTTATGACTGTATCTAATTTTTCTAGAACTATGTCAAATGATAGCAGAGTGAAAGCATCCTTGTTTTAGCTCTGTACTCATAGGGAAAGTGATCCGATGTTTCTCCATTGCAAATAATGCTAGCTCTTGGCTACACACACACACACACACACACACACACACACACACACACTTGTTGATTTTACACAAGGGTCTGTTCATGCCCAGGCTTTTAGCATTTTAGACAGAGTTCTTAATTTTTTGGAAGTGTTTTTTTCCCCCTTCCACACCTGCACATATAATCATGTAATCATGTTTTGTGCTTAGTTATACTAATTGTTTCCTAATATTTGAGTGGTTTATTACCATGTTAGCTTCAGTATTGATTTTTTTTTGGCCACAGCAACTCAAAAAGATAGTTTACCATGGGATAGAAGGATTGTAATCTATGACATTGGAGGGAAAACCAACAATGATAAAATTATAGACCTTTGAAATATTGTTACAATAGGACGCTTTACTACTTTGCCCCTAAATAGATGAATTTTTACAGTTTTATTATACAAATAGGAAAATGGTCTTCATTCATTAATTCATTTATCAAATACTTGGTATCTACTAACTACATGGCATTATGGCAAACAATTTGAGGAATGCAGGGATGTATAAAGATATGATTTCTTCTCTAGAGGAGGTCACAGTTTGGTAAAACTGTAGGCACAAGATTCCCCCAAGACAATAGCTGTGTTGTTAACTCACAACACTCTCATTCCCCAAATGTCTCAAATTATAACAAATTTTTTGAGTGTTCTGCTATTCTCCTCTTTGTTTTGAATAGAAAAGAGAATTTAGTATAACGTAGAGAAAACTCAGTATGATTTCCCCTTTGTTCTGGGTAACCACATGGGTGCAAAGGGGAGATGATATTGACTTTTCCTAATTGGCCTAAGGATTATTTCATATGCTGGACATAGATCTCATACAGAGTCAATATGGGGCACAGCTCAGGATAGGGACTTCTTAGACTCTTGAAAAATGACCTATCCTAGTGAATGCTTCCCTACAGTTTCTGCAAGGTAATTGTAAGAGAAATAGGCAACAAAGGGGCATGGGACAAAGTAGGGCAACATTCTACCCTTTGACAGGCACATTTGATATCAATGGGACTACACAGCAAACCTCAGAGTTCAAGAAGCTGAAACTTGGGGAATGGAGATCTGTTGAATAATGGGGTTTCCACTTCAGCATTAGCAGAAATGGAGCACCAGGCTGCTGATCCTGTGGGCCCTTCAATAAATACCTCTGACCTTGTAAGCATCTCTTGTGTAATCATTTCCAGCACTTTTTAGTTTGACTCCCAGGCACTGATCAGGTGATCCCATCAGGCTGACACAAGTGGCCAATGAGTTTTGCTGCTCTCCTTTGGCAGGTTTTCTGAGGATGGTTTGGAAGTGATTGGTCTTTGCAGAGAAAATGCTAAGTTGACATTGTTTCTATTTTGAAAAAGATGGTGATGATGATGAATTGCTTATAAAAGTCATTTCGGGATCAATATCTATTGGGCTCCAGGAAGAGGGGATATTTTTAATAAGACTTATGCTCAGATTGGTCATTAGATAGCACACTGATTGGATGCATACTTGTGGCTGGTTGTCTAACTCAAAGCTAAGCAGAATCATTATTCTTTCACAAAAAATCTGGATGAGTGCTAAAAGAATGGGCAGCATAAGACAGAACAAAATAGACCTCTGGTATTTATACAGAGAGCAAAGCCAGATAATTCAAGCCCTCAAATCTGGTCTGGCTATCTTTGTTAATCATTCAAGTTGCAGAACTGCCAAATCTACTTTATCTTGTATCATGCTACATGTACCTAGTCCATTTCAGTAGCTATATAACCTCTTCTGAGAGCTTTCAAACCACACCTGGCTACTTAATTATAGAAAGCAATGGAAGAGATTAGTTATTTGAAATTTTATTGATTCACATTGCAGTGTAAGTTTAGTTGTTGGCTAGAAAAGCAAGCAAAAAATTAAGGCACATTCTAGTTGATCAACTTAACATTTAAGAATTAATCAAATAACGAAATGGTTAATGAATTGTGTAGCAGAACATTTTCTTCTATTATTGTGTACAAAATGGAAGGCAAGCATTCTTGGATTGATTTCCTGACATATAAGTCTGTGGTGCGAAACAGTTAAAAATTAATTTCTAATATATTTCCACTCCTTATAGGTCTGTGCTATAATCACTTTCAATTTTAAAACAAGCTTCAGGCAAGATTAAATACTTAGGTATTCTGGTTTGTACAAAACTTTTAGATCCATTCAAATTAAACTTCCTCTGCTTAAATGACCCTAATCATTCTAATTTAACTAGATGGAGCTTATTTCCTTATAACAGTGCTTGTCATATTGAATCTTATCTGAGGAGACGAACTGTATGCCAAATTGATAATATCTATTCCAGATGTTGTCTTGCCACTTTTCAGCCAAGTTATTAATAAAAATTCACTAACTCCTTGTCTTTTTTTTCTTCTCCTCTTACATCTACTAGGAATCAAAACTTTCCATTAGGAAACTGAAATTTTCAGGACTAAACTGGTGGTTATAGAAGAAGAAGATGATTTTATTGATTTTTTATGGTGAGATGTTAACCACACTTGTCAATAATGGCATACTATGGATCTGAGGCACAGAAACTCTAATGATCTTCATCTCTACAACTTCACTATCACACAAATTTGTATCACCTCTAAGAGCATGAATTCTGAAATTCCATTTTCTAACTCCCAGCTCCTATCCTTTGACTTCTCCCACCCCATCAATCATTCAGTCATACTAAACCTCTCTTTGCCCTCACCAAGCTCTCTGTTGCCTCAATTCTTTCTGAGTATTACATTTATCGTCTTCATTATGGCTTCACTGGAATTGAATTGGCTTCACCGAGTCATTTAAATTTCTTTTTTTGCACTCCTTTCCAAAAAACAAACAATTCTCTCACTATCTTCATTATCCATTCTTCCTGTCTACTCTAGACCCTCATTCTTTGATTTATAACCCCAATAATTATCTGGTATCTCTCTTCCCTCTGTAATCCTCATGCAATCAAAATGTCTAACATGTCCACTCTAGGGTCTCCCTTTGGCAGTTTCTGTCACTACCTTGTAAAGCTTGCTTGGTAGATTTCCCTTTTCTATTATGTATCGCTCCTAAAACAAAGCTAGTTATTGCAAGTGTTGGGGAGAATAGGGCCTCTCCCCCACCACATCCCCAATAATGATGCCCACCACTGATCTCTAACCTCCCCTAATGATCTTTTTTCCCCCTAATTTGCCTAAAATCTCTTCACTGGGACCATGTTCTCCCACTTCCCCAGGTGCCCATTGCCATTGGGAGTTCCAACTCCACTGAGATAGGATGAGTAGACTTTCCAAGCACAAAATTCTCCAGGTCATGCCCAGTTTAAGGTCCCTATCTTCCATCACAGACCATCTCTCTTCACCCATAGGAGCATTTATCGGTGGAACTCCCTCCTACCACCAAAGCAAGGCCTCCTTCCTTTCCCCTCTTTTTTTTTTTTTTTTTGGTGAAAACAACTTTCATTGATATTTTTGGCTTCTTACATCACCATAGTATCCTAGGTATCTCTCCCCACTCTCCGTCCCTGAGAGCCATCCCATGCATATAACAAATAGTACTTTTTTTGGGGGGGGGCAGTCAACACAGCTGATAATACATTGAGAGAGTCCAAAAACATGTGCAATGTGTAACATGGGTGGACCTCCCACCTACAAGAAGGGGTAGGTTGGAGGTGTGTTCTCATATCTCTTCATTTAAGTCACACTTGATCTTTATGATTTTGTTACTTTTTTTTATTTTTTGGTGTGTCATTGTTCTTTCCATTTACATTGTAGTTACTATGTATATGGTTTCCTTGGCTCTGCTTACTTTATTCTACATCAGTTCATATAGATCTTCCCATTCTTCTCTGTATTCATTCATCACACGCTTTATTTCTCATAGTACAGTAGTATTCCACTACATTCATGAACCACAGTTTATTTAGCAATTCCCCAATTGATAGGCACTGACTTTGTTTATAATTCTCAGCTATCACAAAAAGTGCTGCTATAAATATTTTGGAGTATATGGGGGCTTTTTTTAAAATGATGGCTTCCTTGGGGTACAAGCACAGTAATGGAGTCTATGGTTCAAAGGGTAGGTACATTTTAATAACTTCATCTGCGTAATTTCAAATTGCTTTCCAAAAATGTTTGTGCAATTTCACAGCTCCACCAATAGTGTGTTAGTGTGCCTATCTTCTCACAACACCTCCAACATTGTTGCCATTTTTTGCCAATTTGCAGGGTATGAAGTAGAACTTAGAATTATTTTGGTTTATATTTCCCTTATTATTTGTGATTTGGAGCATTTTTTTCATATGGCTGTAACTACTTTGCAGTTCTTTTGAGAACTATTGGTTCATATCCTTTGACCATTTATCTATTAGGAAATGGCTATTAGTCTTATATTTTATATTTACTAATTTTGTATATGTCTTGGATACCAAACCCTTGTCAGAGAAATTTAATACAAAGATTTTTTCCCCCATTTGACCACTTCCCTTCTTATATAAGATGCATTAATGATGTCTGTGAAGAAGCTTTACAGTTTCAAGTAATCAAAGTTACCTATTTTATCTTTTGTAATTGCCTCTATCTCTTGTTTGGTTAAGAATACGTCTCTTACCTATAGCAATGTTTCTCTTCTAATTTTTTCATAGTATGATCTCTAAGATTAAAGTCATGTATCCATTTAGAATGTATTGTGGAGTATAGTGTAAGGCAGGGGTCGAAAACCTGTGGCCTTGAGGCCACCTGCCTCAAGCATGGCCCTTTGACTGAATCCAAACTTCACAGAACAAATCCCCTTAATGAAAGGATTTGTTCTATAAAACTTGAACTCAGTTAAAAGACTGCACCCAAGGACCTAAAAGGCCATGTGTGACCTCGAGGCTGCAGGTTCCCTAACCCGGTGTAAGGTATTGGTATAAGCCTAATTTCTACCAGAATGCTTTCCAGTTTTCCCAGCAGGTTTTTTTTTTTTTAAATCAGAGAAATTTTCTCTAGGCAACTTATACATGCCACTTTATCAAACACAGAGTTATTAAGTTTTATTGTTTCTGAATTACCTTTGTCTAGTATGTTCCACTGGTGTATCTCTTTTTAACCAATACCAGATGGTTTTGATGACTACTGCTTTCTAGTATAGTTTGAGGCCTAGAAGTGCCATTCTTCCTTTGTTTTTCTTTCTTTTTGTTTTTTCCTTCGATATTCTAGATCTTTTGTTTTTCCAAATGAATTTTGCTATTACTTTATTGAGCTCTGTGAAGTACCCTTTTGGTAATTTGATTGATACAGCATTAAAAGTGCAAGTTAATTTTGTGGTATTGTTATTTTTATTATATTGGCATGGCATAGCCACGAGCATTGAATATTCCTTCTGTTTTGTAGGTTGTTCTCTAATTGTGTAAGGAATACTTTGTAATTGAATCTATACAAGTCTTTTGTGTGCTTTGGAAGGTTGATCCTAAGATACTTTAGACATTTTGTAGTTATTTAGAATGGGATTTTCCTTTCCATTATTACTTATTGGATTTTGCTTTAATTATGTAGAAATGCTGTTGACTTTTGAGGATTATGTAGCCCTGCAACTTTGCTGAAGCTATTAATTGTCTCAATTAGTATCTTTGCCGATTTCCAGGGTTTTCCAAGTAAAGCATTATATCATCAGCAAACAGGGATGGTTTTATTTCCTCTTTACCTATCTTTATTCCATTAATTCTTTTCTCTTGTCTTATTGCTATCATTTTGAGAATTACATCAAATAATAGTGGGGAGAGTGGGCAATCTTGCTTCACTCCTGTATTTATTGGGAAAAGTTCTAATGTATCCCTGTTGCATATGATGTTTGCTTTTGGTTTTAGATAGATTCTTTTTATGATTAAAAAAACAAGATCCTTCTATGCCTGTACTTTGTAGGGTTTTGTCTTTGTTGTTGTTTTCAAGCATAAAATAGTACTGTATTTTGTTAAAGGCTTTTGATGATGAGATGATAATATGGGTTTGGATATTTTGTTTTTTTAGGGTTGATTGTTGAATATTTTCCTAGCATTGAAGGATTTTGCATCCCTGGTATAAATCCCACTTGATCATATTAGGACTATGTTTGTCCCATTAAAGGATTCTGGTAGGGTTCTTTCTTTCTCAGTTTTTGAGAATAACTTGGGAAGTATTGGTACTAATTGTTCTGTAAAAGTTTGATAGAATTCTTCTGTGAATAGGTCCGGTGTTATTTTCTTTGGTTGTTCCTTTGCAGCAAGGTCTATTTCCTTTTCTGAGATTTGGTTATTTAAGATCTCTATTGAGTTTTATGAAAGCTGGGGTATTTTATATTTTTGAATGTATTCCTCTACTTCTTCTGTGTTCTCAGTGCTGTTAGCATATAATTGCATAATTTTATGATTATTCTATTTTTTCTTTTGGTTTTCCTGTGATTTCACCTTGCTCATTTGCTATTTTATTGATTTGATTTTCTACTCTCATTTTTAATTAGATAGCTAAGGGTTTATCAATTTTATTAGTCTTTTCAAAGAGCCAGTTTTTAGTTTTATTTACCATTTCTATGTTGTTTTTTGTTTCCAATTTATTTATTTCCTCTCTAATTTTTAATATATCCTCTTTTATGTTTGTCATTTTCTTTTACATAGTTACTAAAGGTGATCTTTGAATTTTTCTTTTGGTATTTCATTTTTTATGTTCAGAAGTTCTGAGCAGTTCTCATCTATTATTTCTTGCATCATGGCGTTAAGGATTTTTGTTCTGTCCTGCTCTTCAGGGAGACCTGTGATCCTTAGGTTATCTTTATGCATCCTATCTTTGAGATAAGCATTTTTTTTTTGTTTATAGTGAGCATATTTTCTTTTAATATTATCTTTTGCTTCTCTTAGATCGTCCTCCACTTCTGTATGTTTGCATTTATAATCTATTGGTCTCTTTTCTTTGGTGAGATTTGCCATTATGGATTATACTTTTTCTATTCTGCCCATTATTTTTTGCTGTGCATGCCATACATTCTGCTATCATAATTCTCATTTCTCTTTTGAACCACTTAGAAGAGCAAGTTGTGGGTTCAATGTTCTCATATTCCACAGGGTCCTCTGTCTCATCAAGTGTTGGATAATTTTCCTGTTCCCCGGCATTTATTCATAGGTACTTAAACTTGTTTACTATATCTGTAGAGCACTTTCCCTTCTATTGTTCCTGTTTTTCTTGTTGATTTATCTGCCTACTTTCAAGGTCTTTTAGTTTTCTTCTTCTTGAAATCTTTGGTAATTTAGTCTTTCCCCCTCTCCTGTTTTCTCCTATTCATTTTCTGGCTGTTTCCTCTGATGGTGGTTTCCTTGGGGTCTAGATCTCAGAGCATCTTAGCCTCCTCCCACACCGGACAATTCATGTGGACAACTCCCTCACTCGGTCTCTGTTTCAAGTGACTTATGGGTGGTCAGAACTGGCCCAAGCTGGATGTTCTGCTTTTTCTCTAGTCTTAGTAGAGTGGTGCACATTTTTCCCCACCCTCCCTCCAACCCATGTTATCCTATCCTGGTGTTCTGTCCTGCTCCCTTTGCTCCGTAACTCTCTTGCCTGGCATTGGCAAACAGCTGCCGTGTTGGTGCTTTGGGAATGCATTTCGCAACTTATGGGCTTGCTGCCTGCTCTGTCAGGGCTCAGACAAACTTCCACAGTCTGGAACTGGGGTGTCCACAGCAATAGAAAGACAGAGAGGAGTGGATCTTGTCACAAGCTTCTGTTGGGTCCTTGGCTGGTGCAGCCTCGTGGGTGGTGGGGAAGGGGTGCTGAGAATGCTTAGGGTCAGTGAACATCACTTCATGGGTTTGGGGTTTTTTTTAAACATTCTTTTGGATTCCAGGTGCCCTAGCCCAGGGAAACAGCTGAAGTTGCTTTATCTTTGGTGCATGATTTCTGTTTTGAAGAGGTTTGAGAGGTAATGGGGATCAAAGAAAACATTTAATGCTCCAACTTGTTGCTTATATGACCTGGAAGTACCCCTATCCTTGTCTCAACTTAGTCTGATAAGTTACATATTGGAACTATACTTCATGTAACTACGTAAGTGCATTAGAGAAGGAAAAAAAAACCCAGTGCTATGTGATGTTCAAGGAGGAATGTCATGGGAGGTTTCATGGAGGATTTGGCATCGCAGCTGGGCTCTAAAAAATGGATAAGAATTCAACAAATGAAGAAGGGGAGTGAGTACATTTTAGGCACAAGGAGCAATGTGAACAAACGCTATAATGTAGGAATGTACATGGCATGTTCACTCAGCAAAGAGTAGTTTATTTGGCTGGAATATAGGTTGAATGGATAAGGAATTAAATGAGATAAGGTTGAATATAACCAGGCTATGGAAGGCCTTGGATTCCAGGAAAGGAGTTTGAACTTTACTTGGTAAGCAATGGGGAGCCACTGAAGATTTCTGAGCCAGAGTAATAACATGATTGAATCTATATTTATTCTCCAACTAGATGGGAGAGTCAACATTACTTATGAAGTTCCTTCTAACTTGGAATTTTATATTTTAAACTGAATGTAAATTTAGGGGTTATGACTCAGGAGAATCAAAGGTAAAGCCTTTTTAAATTATTAAATTTAATGTCATAACCAAAGGGTGGCATCTGTATGGAGTGTTGAAGAAATGAGAGCTAAAATATAAGAACTTGTTAATACTTACCCAGTACTGTCTAGGGGAAGGGATGCTCAGACTGGCAGACACAAATATCTTGGCCTGTCTGACACACATATTCTTAGAATGGAGAAAGATTGGGCTTGATGACACTGTCTTTCAAGGTGAGACTCACAAGATGATCCAACTTCCTGTATTTTAATTCTATAGTCACAGAGCAACTTTTTGATATTAATTTGGTTTCTCAAGTAGTTTTTCCTCCTTGGAAGAGAATGTACTGGCCAGTTGACATGAGCATTCTGGTTTGTTGGCAGCCTTCTTTTTCAGGGTAAATTGATAGGGTCATTTTGGTTTATCACTCTATCTCCTCCAACTTTGCATAATGTGAATCTTCCCTTCAGAGCTTGGTTGCCTCCAAGTGATGTAACTTAATTCCTTGACCTGCACAGACCCTCAGTTGGGGTGATACCCTCTCCCCTTGCTACTAACAGCTTATGAGGCCCTTCCAGAAACATCTGGATGTGTTCTTTAAAAAAAATACTTAATTCTAAAGTTGAACACTTAAAAATTAAAAAAAACCCCAAAAAACACCAAAAAGAACATTTCCATATTTATAGCCAAACATAAAAACAGAATTCCCTATGAAAAAGGAAATCTCCAGTTCATACTACTTGATTTTTTAAGTAATTAATTCCACATGTCACATAAACTGTCCTGTTTGTGCTTTCTTCTAAACTTCCTTCTTTCTTCTACTATGCATTAAAAAAATATTTCAATGGATGTCTTTTTATTGGCATAACTCTTGCTAACTTCCCTTCTCACCTCAATTAACCTAAGGGGGGAAAATCCAATCCTCATTATAATAAATAAGTATGGTCAAGCTTTTAAAATGAATCCACACAATTGCCATGTCTGTAAATGTTTGTCTCTTTCTGTACCTTGTGTCTATTACTTCTCTGTCAGGTGGCTCTGGAGACACAGAATTCTTAAGTCTTTCAAAATTGTTTTCTTTATAATGTTATTGTCCTTGAATAATTATTCTCCTAGATCTGCTCACTTCACTTTCCATCAGTTCATACTACCCAGGATTCTCTGAAATAATTTCTTTTATAACTTCTTATAGTACCATACTGTTACATTACATTCATATATCACAATTAATTCAGCCATTCCTCAATTGTTGAAGAGGCAAATAAGGTACTCCCTTAGATTCTAATTCCTTCCTTCCCCTTCCCCTTCCCCTCAGAAATTAAATTGTTTGTTTCCTCCCTCGTATTATATTCCCTTTTAATCCCTCCCGCTCCCTATACCTTTTTTTAAAATTCTGTTGAATTTGGTTTATTTCTACTCTAGATTCTTTGTGTATGTGTGTATTCAATACGCCTTTGTACATTTCAAATAAAAGTGAGAGTCACCTAAGCGCCCACTACATCCTTTGTTTGTAAATTCTTCTCACATAACCTATTTATGAGAAATAACATGTTCTACCCACTTCTTCCTTTCTACACATGTATTCCCTTTACCCTTGCTTCTCTTCCCCTCTTCAAATTCTCACAACAACACCAATCCACTCTCAGGATCTTTATTTTTCTTATTTAACTTCATCAATACCATTTGAAGACATTAAGCTTGTGAAGACACTTGGTTTTTCTCTCCCAATTAGAATGTTAGTTCTTTATCATCATGCAGCTTATTCTAATTGCTCAAATAAACTTACCTTTCTAAATTTTTTTGGACTTCTGTGTTTGTATATCAAAATTTCTACTCAGTTCTAGTCTTCTCATCAGATATGTTTCAAAGTCTTTTATTCCATTTAAAACTCACCTTTCCCCTATAGGATTATATTAAGCTGTTCAAGGTAAGTTATTTTTGTAAGATTATCTCATTTGTCTTTTGGAATATTGTATTCCAAGATCTCCTCTCATTTAACATAGAAACTGACAAGTTTTGTGTGAACCTGATTTTTGTCCCTTGCTAAATGAACTGCTTCTTAATGGATTTTATAGCATTTCTTTGACCTGGGAGCTCTGGGTTTGGTTCTCATGTTCCAGGAACTTTTCCTTTTGAAGTTTCTTTTATTTATTTATGTATTCATTCATGTATGTATGTATCTATTTATTTTTAGTTTTCAACATTCACTTCCATAAGATTTTGAGTTCTAAATTTTCTCCCCCTCCTTCCCCTCTCTTCCCGAAAATGGCATGCAACCTGATACAAGCTATACATATAGTTTCATATTAAACATTTTTATATTAGTCATGTTGTAAAGAAGAATTAGAACCAATGAGAAAAACCAGGAGAAAGAAGAAACGACAGCAACAACAAAAAAGAGAAAACAGTATGATTCGATCTACATTCAGACTCTATAGTTCTTTTTCTGGATGTGGATAACATTTTCCATCATGAGTCTTTTGGAGTTGTCTTAGAAGCTTGCATTGTTGAAAGAGGTAAGTCTATTAAAGTTAGTCATTGCACAATGACTATGCACAGTTTTATAACCTTTTGGGCATAGTTCCAAATTGTTCTCCAGAATTGTTGGATCAGTTCACAACTCCATCAAGAGCATATCATTTAAAGAATGGCTAATGAGCATCCAGAAACAGATTTTAATTAGTGGAGGGAGATTTACACTGGGAGTCTCCTGTACTGAAGAAATCACAAGTCAGAACAAAAGAAAACAAAGTTCACAAAAAGGGGGAGAAATGGTTGCTGGCACTCAATTTGCCCATATTACACAATAAAATGTTTTTTTTATAAATACTGAAGTCCTCTAACAAGCAAGGACTACTTTACAGAAGATTAAAGTCTATCAGATGAGTCCGTTATTTGCTGAGTTATTGCTATCTAGAATGACTAAGACCTTCTTTGTTGTTCAGTTCTGACTCTTCATGACCCTGTTGACCAACTGTCCATGGGGTTTTCTTGGCAAATACACCAGAGTGGTTTGCTATTTTCTCCTCCATTGGATCACCTTTTGTCAGAACTCTCCATTATGACCTATTGGTCTTGGGTAACCCTTCCAGTCTCAGCTGGTGAAGAACTTGGTATAAGGCAGTTTTTCCCGGTCAAGGAACCATATGATGAGGTCTAGAGGTTTAGGGTGGCTGGGACCCAAAGATCACGACATGCGGGTCCTGCCCAAAAGAATTCGACCCAAGCCTTCTTTCAGCCAAAGACAAGGTTTATTAAAGATCCATCATATTAGCCAGACTCTTGAGGAATCTGAGAATCTGTGAGGTATTGGCTAGATTCTAAGAATCAGAGCAATGGCTAGGTTTTAGGAATCAGAGCTCCTTTTGAAGTTTCTTTCAGTGGATTCTATCTTCACTTTGTCTCTAATAGATCTGAGAAGCTTTCACTTATGATTTCTTGAAATATGGCATTCAGGTTTTTAAAAAAAAATCATGTTTTTTAAGACATCAGTGATTCTTAAATTCTCTTTTCTTGACCTGTGTTTCAGGTCAGTTGTCTTTTAGTAACAGATATCTTACATTTTCTTCTATTTTTTCAATCTTGACTTTGTTCTAATATTTCTTTATATCTTGAGGAGTCATTGATTTCTACTTGGATTATTTTAGGTTTCAAAGAGTCTCTTATTTGGGTAAAGACGATCACTTTCAATTCTAAGCTATTTATTCTAATTCATTCCTCAACAGCTCTTAATTTTATATTTATTTTTCTTTAGCTCTTGCTTCACTGCTTCTAGGCATTCATGTAGTCCTTAACAAAAGTCTATCCCACCCCTCCCTTTGCATCTTTGTTTTTGCTGTTTACAGTTATTCTTTCCTTCTTTTGGTAGACCTTTAGATTTGCAATAATTTTTTATGCTAGTTCATGTCTCCAGATTCTATTCCTGAATTGGAACTTTGCACTAGGGTCAGGCTTTGTCCCCTGCTACACTTTTGGGTGGGTAGTCTACCTTGCCTGGTTCATCCTGGGTTCCTTGGATTCTTGTCCTGACATCCACATCCTGGGGTTAGGTCCCTCAGGTTCAGAGTGTTGAATATTTAGGCACCTCGAAGGTATTTCAGAACAGGATGCTAGGAACCTTAGAGTCTCTGGGCCAGGGACATTCTGCCCCCATAGCTTTGCTATGCTGTGCACTGGTTGCTACTACTCACTGCTACTTCTTGGCACTTCCAATATCCTCACTCCAGGGCTTTCTGATTACCACAGAGCTTTTTTTGTGGGAGCTCTTTGCTCTTACCCTGGGAAACAAATCCTTTTAAGCTATACATTTTCTTGGCAGTCCCCAGTTACAGCTGGGAGGCTTCTAAGTGTTAGTGTCAGGTACCCTCTTGCCTATTGTCTTCAGGCTTCACTTTTGGCTAAACTCTGAAGTGAAGTCTCAGGGTGGAAGAAGTGATTATAATTCCTCACTGGACTTCTTGATGAATTATTTGGCCTGATATGAACTTCAAGGCCATGCTGGTAGATTTGTGGGAGCGAGGTAATCTGCTTCTGGTTTAAGCAGCCTTGATTGGCTGCAAGTGCAATTCCCTCTTTGCTATTCTCTTCACTAAGGCCATTGCTTGCACTACTTCACCGTTTGCTTTTTCAGTTGAAGAAAGGAGGATTAGTGATTGTGAATGTAAGAGGACAGGGTTCTACTGTGGTTCCACTTACATTTTTTGTCATTATCATTGTGCTTTTCCCCTCTGGGCAGTGTTCAATACAACTACCAACCTCTTTGTTTTCCTAATGTGTTTTGATTATTTTTAAAATTGAAAGGAGCAGGGTTTATGTTCACTTGCATTTCTTCTTGTGAAAACTGAAATGTTATTCTTACTAATACCTCAGGGTACACTAGGAAACAGGTACAAGGAATAAAGTTCTTGTATCACTTCATAAACTTGTAGAACAGCTGAGAATTAAGTGCCCTGTCTTCTTCACCATCACTCAACCACACTTTAAAAGGAAGTTTTTCTTAAGAGGGTATTATAACATGTTTCATAGATGCCCTTTGTTTTAATATTGCAACCATTTCTGGAAGCAATACCCTTGGACATTGAACCTCCTCTTGTAAAAAAGAACACTTAAGCAAAAACTCCTGAAACAGTGACCATGCCTTACAGTGGATGTAACATTCTGCCCTAGTAAAGCTTCTGCTTCTTCACTGAGAAGAGGTAGTTTTCATTAATTGTCCTTTTCAAAAAAAGTACCGAAAGTGACTTGGAGCCTGGTTTCCTCATAGTGATCTTTTCATTTATTTTATTGTAGTTAATGCATTTAATATTCTCCTGCTTCTACTTATTTCATTCTGTTAATTAATATGGATCTTCCCATGCTTTTATTTAAATTCCTCACATTTGCCATTTTTTTACGAACAGTAACATTCCTTTATATTTGATGGGCACCCACTTTGTTTCCAGCTCTTTGCTATCACAAAAAGAGGACTGGACTTTTGTATCTGCCTGTGACCTCCTTGGGTCCAGTGGTGGGATCAATGGATCAAAGGGTATGAACAATTTAGTCTTTTCTTGCATAACTTTACTTCACTTGTCTTGCAAAACTCTAGACTGATACGCAGAATGATTGGACCTACTCAGTTCTGTGAATAGTTACTACCACTTCTAAATGCTCCTTGTCTTTTTAAGCCAAATTTAACAACTCACTTTGGTTGTTATTTATGTATCCTGTGAAGGATACATTGGCTCATATAAATCTGAAAACTTTTAGTGAAAGTAAATGTATGTTTTGGCACAAATTCCTCTATCAGTCCCTAGTTCTCCTAGCAAGTACATTATCTCATGGTAAACCTTTTAGAGGCAATTGGCACTCCTAACCATTGAGGTTTTATTTATGGAAATAAAAGCCCAGGCTCAAACCACTTACTATATCAGCAGTCTTTTAGAAAACTACAAGTAAAGCCAATACCTTTTTTTTCAAATGTGTAAAAAGGGAAAAAAGGAATTACTTTTGTAATAACATAAAATAGATGTCATATTTTCAGGGATGCCATGTGTAAAGTTTGGGATCAAATGAATTTTCATGACCAACTCCAATCAGAGCTATGGTAGAATTCCCTTAAGAGGCTTATTGCTCACACTCCTGCTAACACAGAGTAGTGGTTGGTTTCAGTGACTGAGGAAGAAAATATCTATCCCACTGAGAAATATTCTATTTTCTTCTAAAAAATGGTTATTTTATTCATGGAAATATAAAAGGAGAAAGAACAAAGTCTCAAGGTTCTACCCTTAGACAAATTGTGTGCAATGAGCTTAATAGATGATCCCTATTCAAAGCTACCAAGGGAAAAGAAAATTCATACTACAATAGGAACTGATATCCATAAAATGAAAAATCCACTGAGACAATGATTAGGGAAACATAGTAATGAAAGACACTGTTAACTGTGCAAATGAATCCTATGGCTTCTTACTCCTGAGTAAGTAAAAAACGATAGCAAAACATGTTCCACAGGTGTCATTCTCATTCATTTTCCCAGTGCCATTATGTGAATGAGAATGCTTTTCCTCTTCCCTTGTTGGAAATTATGTCTGCTACCATGTCATGCTTGGCTTCATCATTTGGAAAGCATCTACCTACCCTGGTAGGAAGGATTCATCTTCTAAGCTGACAAATGCGGGATCAGTCTTTGGGCTCAGAGTATGTCTTTGTCATTGCTCTGCAAACAAGCTGAGAAACTGAGGCTCTCTGACAGAAATAAAAACTTGGAGGGGGGGGTGAGAAAGTAAAAGAAGGTGGAATCTTTGAAATAGGAAGATATGAGTAGCCTGAGCTTGGTTCCATTGTGATTCAGTCCAAAGGTCTAAGGAAGTATGGCAGCCTTCTAGATGGCACAGTTGCTCAAGAGACTATTTTCAAATGGTAGGTTAGAATGCTAAGTAAAGAGAAATGCCTTTATTGAAAGTTAGAACCATTCTTAATAACAAAAAGGTTCATATTTATGTTACACTTTGTTTGCAAAGTGCTTTACATAATAATATTTCATGTGACCCTCATGATTACTCTGTGAAGTAGTTAGGGCAAGATCTTATAACCAGCTTCAGAGATGGAAGGGATCTTGAAAGCTATCTAGCTATCTAGCTTTATTTTATAGATGAAGAAACTGGGACCCACAGAATTTAAGACATGTTTGAAGCTGTAGATTGTAGGGAACAGAGCCATATTTGAACCTAGGTCTTCAAATCCAATGATCCTTCCATAGTATCATACTGCCAGATTGTCAGATTACTTTTTAATGATACTGTAATCTCAGTAACCCCCTCAAGAATATCTTCAGCAAACAAAAGATCAAAGAAAAATGGGTCAGGAATAAGGCATATTTTTATTATCAAAGCTGTATAATTAACCTGCGGAATTGTCCATGGGGCTAAATCTTTGAAAGCACAGTGAGGGAAGTGCCTTCTTTTTCCAGGGGATGTGTTGAAGAGGGTTAAATGGCTATGGGCTAGAAATGGTAGTATAGCCCAGGGAAAACTGAGCATGGAGTTGAGGGTTGGGGGTGGCATAGAGTACATGGCCTAGAAGCAATCTGACTCCAATTTATCTTTTTCTTTTCTTTCTTTCTTTCTTTTTTTTTGTGAGGCTATCAGGAGGGTTAAGTGACTTGGCCAGGGTAACTTGCCCAGCTAGTAAGTGTCTGAGGCTGGATGTGAACTCAGGTTCTCCTGACTCCAAAGCCAGAGCTCTATCCTCTGCACCACCTAGCTGCCCCTGTCCAATTTATCTTTGCTAGCATTTTGAGAATCTCTGTTTAGCATTTATTCTGTATCATCTAACTTATATAGAGGATTGAGGGTAGGGAAGGAAATTATGGACTTAGTGCTTCATAAGTTGTTTTAGCCAAACCAATATTTGGCTATATGTTAAAGTGAGGCTAGGGAATGCTCACTCCATAAACTGTTGTTTCTATCTTTTGTTTGTTGTCCTCAGTTGCTCAGTAAAAGTTCATTTTCAAAAACTCCAATTTTGTCTTATTTGAATTCAAGGATAAAAAGGATTTCTCCCCATCCCATACCTTAGTCAAGATAGATAGAAAGATCAGGGCATCCCAAAGGCCAATGATAGTAGCTGGAGTGGACCAGCTCTGAAGCTGGGATTGCTGTGGTAAACTGGTATTGGTACCTTCCTATCTGGGCCCACTATCTCTATCCACTATAAGACAGATTGCAACCATTACATTTACTTAACTGCTGGATTAGTGGAAGCAGATTGAATTAATCTTAGGTTTTCCAGAATAATTTCGTGACCCAATAAAAGAGCAAGACATGAATCACAGCATCATTGAATTTTAAGAGTGGAAGGGACTTCATAAATCAAATGATCCAATCCCTCTATTTTATAGTTGAAAAACTGAGGTAACTAAGCGCATCTGTGGTCATGTAGCTGGTCAATGGAAGACACTGGCCTATTCTCCTGGCGCTCTAACCAATATTTTCCTTAATGTACAATAAAGTATAGGCCATAGTATTTCTGCTCAGAATAACTTATTAATTTTTAAAAAAAAATAATTCTTAGACTTGTTCTATAAGTGAAGACTCATTATTTCCTTGCTGATTCTCGCTATGGTTAGAAATGTTTCCAGTGTCGGTACCAGTTCAACAACCATTTCTAGGAAGCCTGTACAACATCCAACCTGTAGCAAACTTCTACTTATCCTCTGACCTTCTAACTTTTTCATTTGGTTGTATCCTGCAGCATAAGAAACTCCAAGTGCTGACTCAAACCATAGTTAGCACTCCAATAATAGCCTCAGAGTCATAGAATTAGAATCTTAGCACTTGAAGGGACCTAAGAAATTATCTCTTCCAACCCTCTCAGGTTACAAATGAAGAACCAGGACTAGAGAGGTAAAATAAGTTTGCAAGCATCATACTGAAACCCAAGATAAGTGAGAAAGTAAGAGAGGCCCTAGTTGGTTTCAATGAGGCTGTTATGACACCTAGACAATTTACACACCAGATGTAGGATGTAGTTGTTATTGCTTCAGGATCTTTGAAAAATCATAGAGAACAGAAAGGTATCATAAGATTAAAAACTGAGTTTGTTCCCATTTTGAGAAATGAAAAAAAAAAAGATGAAGTCTTTAAACAGCGAGCTTTGGTCCGTGGCAAAGTTCTAGAATGTTATTAAAAAGTTCGTTTACAAGAACTTAAAGGGAAAGCAAGGCTCACGGAAAACTAGCAAGTACAGTTTTTGCTAAGCTAAGTTCATCTCTTTTGCTAAACTGGTAGATAAGGAAAATGCTGTAAACACAGTAAATTTGGATTTCAAGAAAAGTACTAGACAACATCTCTCATGATATCACCGTGAACAAGACAGAGTATATGAATGGAAGTACAATCAATGTTGGAAAGAGTGGTCAGGGAAGTTGTGTGATTAGAAGGCATTCAGGTCTCAGTGAGTGCAAGAAGATGCAGAAAGAAAGGGAAAGAGGTAAGATGAAAACTAGTTACCTGCAGAGCAGACATTTCTGAGAGCACAATGGGAAGTGTAGTTTTGGGTGATAAATTGGGGGGGGGAGGTTGAGGAAGTTGGGTGTCAGGAGATAGAATTAAGGGAGTGTTCAATGCGGGATGAATAACGGGAGCAAGGTGTTCAGAATTCCTACCAGGTATGATAGGGTAGTAGTACATTAATCACTGAGGAATGAGTTCAGGTAGCTCGTCATTGTCCATAGGGGTTCAGCCTCCAGGAGGAATTGTCTTATGGCATCAGGAAGCTGTGGAGGACTAGAAAGTATAAAGGCTGGGAGTTTCCAGGCAGGACAGGAACTCCACAACTGTTGTGGAGTTGTAGGAGAGAGAATGTTAGGAGTATGATGATGGCACGACTGCTCAGAGAAGCTAGGAAGCTTCCGGGTAGAGCAGCGGCAGGTAGGAGGATGAAAACAAAAGTGTAGCATGGTCCCCCCAAAAAAGTATCACATCAGTGAAAGCTCAGAATAAACTCATTAGACTTGTTAGCGATATTGAGGGAAAGAGGAGGCTCAAAGAAGTGGAAGATCAAAGAAATGGTAGCACTTCCTAGGCGGGGTGGAGTGATGATTATGGATGAAGGAGAAAAGGCAGAGGTGTTCAACTCTTATTCTGCTTGCCTTCTCTACCTATGAAAATCCTCATTGAATTGTAAGTGACAAAATAAAAATGGCTGATGGGGAGATGGTAAGAGAGTGTCCAGATATGATGAGTTTACATCACCAAGTTCAGATGAACTACATCACAGGTCCTAGAAGGACTGGTAGATGTGATCACTGAGACACTATCAGTGATGTCTGAAAGACTGTGCCACTGTCAAAGGCTGTTTCATTCTAAATAAAATCCTTACATCTAAGAGTATCTTAAAATTTATCTCAAGTCAAGCCAACAAGCATTTATATACCAGACTGTATATATGCTGTGCTGGGAATACAAACAAATGTAAAAAACAGAACAAAATGGTCCTTGCCCTTCATGAGTGTACATTCTAATCTGGGAGACAACATCGAGGGAGATACAAGGTACATTGAGTAGATGTAAGAGACTGTAAGAAAGGATGGCATTAATAGTTTGGGGGCTATATGTGGAGAGACAGGGAAAGGCAGCCTGAAGTACATGGAATTTGAGTTAACTCTTGAAGGAAGTAATGGAAATTGAGAGGCAAGAATACTCCTGGGCATGGGGGACAGAAAGGCATGCAGACAGGAGATGAAGTGTCACTCTCAAGGAACTACAAATAGGTTAGTATTGCTGAAATGTTGAGTACATGGAAGAGAGTAAGGTGTAAGATGAATTGAAAAGTTGGAAGGCACCAAGTTACGAAGAGCTTTAAATGCCAAACAAAGAGCTTCTACTTGGGCTTGGACATAGCAGGGACTCTGAAACTCCTTGAGCAGGGAAGTGATTCAGTTTCTGAGCATTAGAATAATTACCATGGTAGCTGAGTAGAGGATGGATTGGGGAGGAGACACTTGAAGTAGGGATACTAGTTAGAAGGTTACTGCAACAGTCTAGGTGAGAGATGATGAGGGCCTTCATTAGGATTGTGGTTTTGTGATCAGAGAGAAGGGAAGATACATGAGAAATGCTGTGAAGGTAGACGTGACAAGATTTGGCAAAAGACTGGATATGTAGTAGAGTCAAGGATGACGATGAAATTGCAAGGTGGGCAACTGAGAGGATGGTGATAACCGTGACGATAACAGGGAAGTTTAGAAGAGGAGAGGGTTTTTTGGGAAAGATTCTGATTTCTGTTTTGTGCATGCTATATATGTTACATTTAAGATGCCTATGGGATATCCAATTTGAAGTACAAAAGGCAATTTTTTTTGATGCAGGGCTAGAGCTCTGGAGAGAGACTAGGGCTGGATTTGTGTGTGTATCTATCTATTTATCTATCTCTATCTATATATCTATAGACATATAGATAATCTGCATAGAAAAGGTAACTGAACCCATGGGAGCTTATGAGATCACCAAGCAAGATAATAAAGAGGGAGAAGAGATGACATTCTAGGTCACAGCTTTTGGGGACTACCCAGGAGTAAGCTATGGTCAACAGATGCAACATGAACAATTAGCTAATGTGCACAAAAAGGAGTGGTTGGTTAGATGGGAGAACCAAGAGAGAATAAGGCCATGAAAATCTTGTGAGGAGTATCCAGAAGGAGAATGCTAGAGGTCAGGAAGGATCGGGTTGAGAAAAAGTTTGGTAACTTTGGAAAGGGCAGTTATCAATTGAATGACAGGATTGGAAGCCAGCATGCAGAGGGATTAGAATTGCAAAGAAAGGAAGTAAAGGCACCTAACGTAGATGGTTTTCTCCAGGATTTCAACTAGAAGAGAAATACACTGAGCATTTTTTTAAAGATGGGGGGGAATGTGGATGTGTTTGTAAGCAGAACCAGTAGAGAGGGAGAGACTGGAGGTAGGGGAGTGAGGATGACAGTGGAGGTAATTTTCCAGAGAAGTCAAAAGGGGATTGAATCAAGGACACATACAGAAGGGTTACTTTTGGAAAAAGGACCATCTCTTCAACTGACACCAGAGTGAAAGAAGGCTAGCAGGAAGAGATGTCTGAATGATAAGAGATGGTGAGCAGGGGAGAAGAGGAAGCTCTTTTAAAATGTTCTCAATTTTTTTGGTGGCAAGGTCCTCGGAGGAGAATGGTGAGAGTAAACTAGGCCCGAGGGTTGGCAAGGCCTGATCCCTGACAGGACAAGGGAATAAGGGAGTAGAGAAGATCTCAAAGGATTACCTGCTCTTCTGAGTGCAATTACAAATACATAAATATATAAATCGATCAATCGACCATCAGGAGTGGACTACCAAAGTCTATATATCCTGCAAAGTTCAAGAAGAAACAATTTGAACTTAACTCTACTGACATCTGCTGGAGAGAAGCTATTTATCATTATGTTAGCCCCAGAGGTAATGCTGTGTTTACTGGAGAAGCGGTTTTGGTTAAACTAGTCTGGGGAGCAGAGGTCTGTAAAAAGAAATAAAATCAAGATGGAACCAAGTTAAATGTAAGTTCTTGAATCGGTATGGAACAAATTTAAACACAGTTTCATGAAACATGGGTAATCCATTAAAATAAAAGATAAAACCAATTCCATTTTTAAAACTAAGCAGTTGAATACATGTAAGAGAAAAGCTCTTTTACATGATGATGCATATTGACATTAGGGAGCGGTGGAAAGTAAATTTACTATAAATGATCTAGAATATATAACACTCAAGGAATAGAAGATTGGAAATAACAAGAACAGTAATATTTGATTTTCCTCATTTCTAAAACTTTTCAGACATGTAGCTTCTAAGCAACCTACTGGCAGCTAGGTGACCTAATGGATAGAGTTCTGGGCTTGAGGTCAGGAGGACCCAAGTTCAAATCTGGCCTCAAGGCACTTACTAGTTGTATGACCCTGGACAAGTCATTAGCTCCTATTTGCCTCAGTTTCCTTAACTACAAAATGGAGATAACAGCATCTACCTCAGGGCTATTTTGAGTATCAAATGAGATAATATTTGTAAGGTGCTATACAAATACTTATTCCCTTCCCTTCTCCCTTCCCAACTTGCATCTGCTTTGTTAATAATTACCCAATTCATAGAATCATAGATTTGGAGCTGGACTTTAGAGATCATCGGCCTCAGAGGTGTCAAACTTGGGACTGCAGGTGGCAAATAGCTTACAAAACTCAAAAGTGCCAGATTAAAATGTAATTGGGGATAAAAAAAATGTGATTTGGAAATGTTTAGCAAAATAAATAAAAATAAAACATAGATAATGTTAATTTGTGGTTTTCTAAGTCAATGTGAAATCTGCAGGGATATGTTCTATTTGAGTATGACTCCACTCATCTAGCCCAACCATCTCATTTTATAGATGAGAAAAATGAGGGCTTGGGAGCTGAAGGGACTTGCCCAGGATTACACAGATCTGTGGCACAGTGAGGCTTTCTCTGGTCTAAACCCAGCACTTTTCACTACAACTGCTAATCCTGAATTAACTATTCTAGCGCACTTCAGATGTAGAGTGCCTCATAATATTCCTGTTGAGGAAGAAGACTCTGTTTAGCAAAGGCAATTGATACCACATGTGCATACCAATGATCAATAATCTATTAACAAGAAAAATAAATTAGAATAATTTTGGCTACCGGTACATAAAACAGACTATTATCCATTGTTTTTCTTTACATTTAAGAAAAACTGCTCGTATCTTTTACCTTTACATCACCTTAGCTTTTTTCCATTGCTAAGAAGCCTTACTGGCAGGTGAAGCACATGGGCACCTGGACAACTAACAAAAACTGAAAATATAGAATATTACAACATTTCCAGAATTAAGTATTCAAAATAGAGTAAGAGGTGGCAGTGTATAAGTAGCAATACTAAAATGCAAATGGGTGGAATTTTGATAAAGCCCTTCTATATCCTCCAACAGAGACCACGAGACAGATTTAGGATTGACGTTTCCAAAGGAAGATGCTAGGATTGGCCTGTTTTGCTAAAGAGATTACCAAAATCAAGCAAGTCATGTATGTCTGTAGTTTTGGGACAGAAGCAGCTTTGGGAGCTCCTGAGGTACCTTGGAGAGGCAGTAACAGTCACATTACATTTTGAAAAGGGGAGAGAACCGTAGCTTGGCAACTGGCTTCCCTGCTTGATTCTTGTTACTGTGCCAAGAAGCAATCAGCTCAAGAACACAGGTATTGATCTTGTTTCGTTATTAGAGTGTCATCTTTGACCAAGTTTGGTATCTTCCCTGCGATACACCAGAAACTGACTGGCTTCCTGGAATTCTTAAGACAAATCCCAATTTTTTTTGGTGTAGCAAACAAAGTCTCGGGCCTTTTTGTCATATTGTCTATTTAATGACTCGGTATAACTTTGTGTAAGTCTTCTTGTGCATACCTGTTTCTGCAATTCCTGGAGCTGCTGCTTTTCAGCACTTGTATTCCACATCGGTTACAGATAAGAATTTCACCTCAGAAGACTTGATGCATCTGATTATCTGTAATTCTACCATAGTGCGTTTTTAAGCTTTATGCTATGACTGGACTTGATGCTATGACTGTAATATGTAAATTTGTAATATGACTGAAAAGGGCTCCTTGCAGCACTCTGGAAAGTGTGACAACAACCGAACACTCTCGTGCTTGGTTAGGATTGGATTACTTGGGAATGCTAATGGTTCACTGGTTCCAGATTGACTTTTGCTAATTTCTTTTTAACCATCCTGTATGTTCAGGCACCACTTTGTACAACCTTGTTTTTGGACAGTGGATCCTGAAGCAAGAAAAGAATCTTTGATGGTAGTGGACTATAAACCAAAGCTACACCATTACCTAGCAAGAGTTAACATCAGAAGTAAAAACCATCCAGTGTTTAAGGAATTCTGGAGTGCCACAGGTGATCACAGGCTGAAGTCTACTGGATCTTGTTCAATTGTTTTTACCAATAACCAGCCTTGATTGGCTGAGTGGTGAGTGTGGACTCCTTCTTTGGGTCAAACTCAAACCCAACAGTCCTCTCAGACCAGCATACTTGGTGTTAACTTCAAAACACAAACATTTTTGCTAACATCATCAAAACTTATTGGCCCCATATACTATTGTTTCATGATTTTTTAAAAAATAGTTATTATAAAGAATCTGGGGTGGGATCTTAATAATTTTTGTTACTCTCTATTTTGCTAGAGGACTTTGGGATATAATACTTTGTCATAGTGGGATTGATAGTGAGAATTTCTGAAATAGGGGAGGGTTTTTAGTATTTGGCGGCAAGTGTCACCTACTCTCTAATCTCAATCTGCCCACCCAAGATGTCTCCAGGGAGGAATTCTGGGAGCTTTGAAGGTGGCTATGAAGCTTACAAACATATTCTCTCCTTGCAATAGGGCAAGATTATCTTCAAACTTAAGTAGATAAGCTGCAGAACAGGTAGGAAAATAAAATCATTCATGACATAAATGGAGCAGGATAAAGATGGTACCATTTCTCTTAGCTGTATTACTAAAGGATTGGAAATTTTGCCATAGTTCTTATGAGGGAAAAGGGAGAGATGAAATATTAAAGATTGTGGAAAGCCAATGACTTCTTGTTAAAATTAATCCCTACCAATACTGGTTATTGGAAGTTATTTCGGACAGCTAGCAATTTACACCAGAGGGTCAACACCAAGTTTTGCAGCATGAAAACCACGGCAAAGAATCAAAATTTTAACATGCAATTGAAGATCTGTAAACAAGGTGTATAAAAGATTTTTAAAATCATATTTCAAAGAAACATCAATAGGAACCAGCAACTTTTACTGGGAATCCCATCAATATTTCCTTAAAATATTTTCCTTAAGGTCCAAGTTTCATCATGAGATAAACTGAACAACTGAGACAGTGCTTTATAAACTGATTTATCAAACAAGTCTTGTATCTGCCTGCATAATGACAGAGTGTGCCTAATAATGTTTTTTCCCTAATACTTATTTGTGGTGTGATACAACATTAACTGAAGATTTATTGTTACCATGGCTATAATTTGGATGTAGATGAAAAGTTAATATGATGTAGAGATGTGAAATTAAACTAGTTGACTGTAAGCAGCATTGCGTATATTCATCCTTCTATTCTCATTATTTCATCTCTTTGTTTATCATGTATTTGGCTTTCTCCTATTACTTACAAATTTGTCAAATAAGTCCCTGGGGATGTTGTGGTGAGAGAATTCTGGAAGACAGTATTTAGACAGTTTATACAATGAGACCAATGATACCAACATGGTCTCTGGTGCAAAACTGATGATGTTCTCACATAGTGTTAGGTGACAGGTTTGAGTAGGAACGAGGCGAATGTGGTAGCAATAAGGTATGAGAGGCCAAGGAAACGCAGCTTTTAGATTTTTATTAATTGATGCATGTAGGAGCAGAGATTGCATGAAACTTTTTATAACACTGAATTTATGGTGCATCAAGTGTAGCAAAAAAAAAAAAAAGGAATGTGACAATCATGATCTTTTCTTCAGATTGTTATTACTAGGGAGACAGCGAAACAAAGAAAGGAGACTTCTGAAATGCAAAGACAGAAAAAGGACTGAACAAATCAAATCACCATGAACAAATCTACTCTAGTTAAATCAGTTCTAACACTGGGGACCAAGTTCTATCTGTTCATGAGATTGGGAATGAGTACCTTTGTAAGTTCTCTTTCTCAAGTGGAGAAAAGAAATTAGGGGAAAAAAATTAACTGAAGAGGAAAAACCATGTGGCATGACCTGTGACATATTCTGTGGCTGAGTCATGGGAGAAAGTGGCACTGTTCTAGATCCCACTACTGATTCTTGTGACCTAACACGTCCTGTTCTTTATATTTCTTTCTCAAAGGCAAGAATTAATTGGTATAATTGTATGTTTACCCATAATCTTGTAAATACTAGGGAAAAACTGAAACAAAATTTTGGGAAAATGCAATCAAACCTGCTAAAGGACACAAAATAATTTAGGGCTCAAAAGACACATTTTTTATTTTGGAAATTCTTGTCATTTGTAGGTGGCACTGAAATGTCTAGCCTTTTACTACAGTAGTAAATAGCAAACTAGGCAAGACAAAAGTTTTTCTTCTATACTACAAAAATATATTTTACAATTATGCCTAGCCTATTCCCAATTCTTTCTCTCTTCTCATACTCTCTCTCTTTTTTTTTTTTGGTGAGGCAATTGGGGTTAAGTGACTTGCCCAAGGTCACACAGCTGGTATATGTCAAGTGTTTGGTCTGAGGTCGGATTTGAACTCAGGTTCTCCTGACTAGTCTACTATTTTAAAATCATGGTGTTCATGATGGATTTACTTGAAACCTTTTTTTTTTTTGGAAAAAAACAAACTACAGTTCAATTAAAATCCAAACATCAACTAAGATTCTCAATGAAAACACAATTTTCATCAGAAGTCTACTTGGAGTTAGTCAAAGGAGTTTGAAGCAGTATAAGCTAGTCATTCTCATCCTCTAGCTCTGAGGAATGAGCTCTCTATTTTCCCCTGGTTAGCAACTGTTTATTGAAAGGTACAAAAACAGTACAGCAGACTTGTAGCTAAACCAAATGAGCTTTATTCTTTCAACCAGGACAATCAGCCACAGGCAGATTAGCTTTGCTGTGCATTACATTTCTTATTACTGTAACTGCCCACACAGCTGATCTGAAACCTTTCACAAGGAAGGTACAACTTACCCACAGCACTTTAGAAAGGTACATGGCAGGGGGTTACCCACCAGGTGCACAATCCACAGAAGGACCAACCAGGAAATCGTGTAAAGTGTTTTTAGATGCTACTATCAGCAGTATTTAAAGGTCCAGATTATTTCCACTAATACTGGCTATTTTTAGGCTACACAGAAAATAATAGAGATGTTAACACCAGGAGCCAATGAGCAGCTCAAGTGCCAGATTTCAATGGAAGTAGCATGTTTTTGTTCTTCTGAGGGGATGCTGGTCAAATGGGTACATTCTATTTTCCTAAACTTTGTTTTTAAACTCTGCCCCTAAAGAGCTCTAAAAAGCTATAGAAAACAAGAGTAAGAGGCCAGGTCCAGCCTACCCCATGGAGACAGCAGTAGAGGAGGGTACCAACGAGCCAGGAGTTGGAGGAGGTTTCTGAGGCACCAATGGTGCTTTCTCTGGCTAATGCTGAAGACTCAGAAAATGGTGAATTGCAACACAAATGTTTTGTATTGGGGAAGTATTTTTTTTTTAAAGGTGCATATTTTTGTCATCATTAAGTCAATGAAACAAGTTTTCATTTGTGATTTAACAACTCTGTAAGCTTTGATTTGTGTTTTAACTGCTCTGGGATCACTATATTTTAGTACTTTTTGCTAATGGCTGTAAGATACTTTCAGTTTATAGGAATCTTAGTCTTTCAGTTAAATATGGTAGCACTCAACTCATTTCTATGAGAAAGGTCAGGAAAACGCCATATAGCCAATGATTTGAAAATATGGCCCCTGAGCATTTAACAGAATTTCTATTTGTTCACTGGGGTATTTAGTACAGGCATATGAATAAACCGACTATAGACAAATCAGTTGCCTAATAGGGGGAAACCATTTTTGTTTGTTCATGAGACAGGAACTAGATACAAACTAGTTGCCTAAGATTGTTCTACTTGTGTTGAACACAATCATTAGATAATTTCTTGTTCAATTGTTGCAGTTGTGACCGATTCCTCATGACTTCATTTGGGGTTTTCTGGGCAAAGATACTGGAATGGTTTGCAATTTCCTTTTCTGGTTCTTTTTTACAGGTGAGGAACTGAGGCAAACAGGGTTAAATGACTTGCCCAGGCTGACTAGTAAGAGTCTGAGGCTAGATTTGAACTCAGTTCTTCCTTTTTTTTTTTTGCTTTTTGGTGAGGCAATTGGGGTTAAGTGACTTGCCCAGGGTCACACAGCTAGTAAGTGTCATGTGTCTGAGGCCAGATTTGAACTCAGGTCCTCCTGACTTTAGGGCCGGTGCTCCATCCACTGCACCACCTAGCTGCCCCCTCAGTTCTTCCTTGACTCCAGAGCTGGCACTCTATCCACTGCCCTACCTAGCTGCCTTCATTAGATAATACCTACAGCTAAACAGAGCTTCTACCAAATGCTGAGAGGCCCTGTTTTCAGGTAGTTGGCCAGTGGATTTTTCTTGGCCTTGTAACAAAAGTGGGATAAGTACTACTCTGTTTAGTGCGATTAGGCTCATTCAACTTGATAGAGATCAACCTATTCTACAGCATTATCAAGCAGTACAAAGCACAGTGATCACAAGGCAAATAAAATGAAGTAAAGGCTTAGGGAGGTGAAAAATTCACAATATATTAGTAAGCAAAAACATGTCTCACTGACCACATGGTAACAACAAAAATATCCACCTTTTAATAAGAACTTCCAAAATTCAGAACATTTTTCTAGAGCCAAAAATAATAAACATGTAATTTATTAGCATACTTTGAACTTTATCAAAACAAAGTAAAAATTTTAAACTGATTATCATATTTTTAAGGTTTTTTTAAATTTGGGAGTTGTATACAAATGCTAGCTTATATCCACTAATAAAAAGATAAAGAGTTCATTAAATAAACTCTGAATAGACAATGTGAGTTTAAGAAAGGATTCAGTATTGTTGGTCCAGTTTGTGGCTTCTGCAGTTTTCCAGAGCAAATATAGCTCTGCTCTCCTCTCCTCTGATAGTCAGCCAACCACACAGAAGCCTGGCTATAATAATATCTTTTCTATAGTCCAAAGGAAAATGAATATTTAAGAAGCAGTACTATCCACTAACAGTTATGTATTAATCTTTAACTACAATTCAGTTTTTATTACAGCAGCAAAAACTGTATCAACATTAAATCACGTTGAAAAGTTTAAATAATAAGCAGCTTCTTGCAAGTTCTGAAATATGTGTGTATGTGTTTCCAACAAAATATTGTACATTTCACCCCCTTTTAGGAAAACAACCTAAAGTTTCTTTTCCCCAGATCCTTTTAAATAAAAGAAAATTTTCCAAAACACACTGAGCTGAAGATTAGTGTTGAAAAGACCAATTATTTTAAACACAGAATTTGTTCTCTTTAGTTAAGAAAGGTGAGTGAAAAGTAATGGACTCATTTATCCCAATGTTTGCATGGATAGTGATGGACATGCACTGAGCTGCAGGGATGCATTTGGTCTTTTACATTTCAAAAGCTGGGAATCTGGCTTTTGTTGGAATGAGCAGGTCAGCCAGGAAATAAATGGTTCCAGCCATTCCTGAAGAAACCAAAAGAGACAAGGAATTATCATATTAAGGTGACTACTTTAGCATGGCTCTAGTTTTCTGCACTAGCTATATTCTGAAATTAACAGCATAACCTTAGCAGAACTAAAAGCATCTTTCCCTAGTTACATATTCGCATTAGAAAGCACTACTGCCATTCTCAGCTTCTTGGTTTATATTTACAGTAGCGCAGGCTTCAGTTTATTTGCTCATTACTCGTGACATAAAGAAACCAAGAATTAGTACAATAATTTTTTTCCACTAAATGCAAAGGGGGGGAAGGGAGGGCTAAAAAATTAAAAGGACCAGAGAGATTACATTAGTTGGAGAGGAATGCCTTGGGGGTCCAAATGTATATTTCTATTATGAAGAAAACTAGGAATGTGAAAAGAATACCTTCAAAGAGGGAGAAAGGTGTGTCAGGAGTCCTACATCCATGCTCTCCATAATCCAGACACCATTCAGCAAACTGGGAAAAAAAAAAGGCCATGTCAAATTACTCAGAATATATATTTACTCAGATGACACAACTCTGATCAAGACCAATGTTCAGCACTCATCTGAAAATCTAAAGAGTTTAGAGGGAAGATCATGGTGATCTAATGAAATAGGAACTACAAGGAAAGCTGAGAAATCTGTGACCCAAAGAGAAATCTAGCTGGCAAAGCTAGACTTAGTTACATAGAATAAAAGCTTCTGGAAGTCAAGGGCTGTTTCACTTTTTGTCTTTGCAGCCCCAACCCTTAGGAAGGGCATGACTGACTGAAATTTTTATCTCAAGGCTTAAAAACAAATTGCCAAAGGAAGATAGGAACAAAACAAAAAAGTTACTCCATCTCCAGCTCTAACTAGATTGTTAAATATAATAATCTGTTTTATGAAAGGCAAATTAAATAAACTTTTAAAAGGCTATTTTTTAACTGTTTACTTTTGTAGATTAAAAATAAATAAATAAAAAAAACCAGAATTAGGCAATTTTTAAAATGCCCTGAAAAGATCTTTTTCCCCTCTCTGGATGTTCTGAGTACCTACCTTACAAGCTCTGTACAGATATTTCATGTCATGGGTGAGTTTGTATAATGTCAGAAAGGCATATGCATTGCCTGCAGCACCATGGCACAGCCCATATCCTTTTCTGAGTAACCCAAACTTCCAGATCACATCAGCGCATTTCGAGGCATCATTAAGATACTTTTCCTCATTGAATACCTGTAGACAGGAAAATTCAGTTTTACCGTAAATGATAATTTTAACTTCACTGACAACTGAAATATAGTAGATGACAGAAAAAAAGAGCCAAAAAGATCTAGATAATCTTGAATGATGGGTAAAATCAAAGATGAAATTTAAGAGATAAATGTAAAGTCCTGAACTTAGATTATTAAAGTCAACTGCAAAAATATCAGGTGGGGAGGATATGCCTAGTTATTAGTTATTAGATGAGACCTCAAAATTCTGGTGGATGGTATGCCCAGGAAGAGTCAGTAGTGTGATGCGATAGTCAATAATAGCTTACTTTAACATAAGCTGCATTAACAGAAATGTGGTGTCCAGAATGAGAGAAGAGATAGTTCTACTAGACCAGGGATGGGGAAATTGTGGCCTCAAGGCCACATGTGGCCCTCTAGGTCCTCAAGTGTGGCCCTTTGACAGAATCCAAACTTCACAGAACAAATTCCCTGAATAAGAGGATTTGGTCTATAAAACTTGAGACTCAGTTAAAAGGCTGCACCCAAGGCCACAGAAGGCCACATGTGGCCTCAAGGCCACAGGTTCCTCACCCCTGGACTAGACTGTCAAGATTTATTACATCTTAAACACTGCATGTGTCATGTTTTAGGTAGAAAACTGATAAACAGGGTTTCATTCAGATGGTAAGTAATCAGGGTGGTGAAATCCATTCTTTATGAGGAATAGCTGAAAGAATTGGGGATATTTAGCTTAGAAAAGAGACTGTGGATAGATGTGACTGTTCTCTTCAAATATGTGAAGGTCTGTCATGCAGAAAATGGACTGGACTTATTCTGGTTAGCCACAAGGAACAGAACTATGATCAGTGTGCAGATGCTACAAGAAGGCAGATTTTAGGCTCCATATGAGGAAGAACTATCTAACAATCAGAGTTGTCTAGAAACAGAAAAGACTTGTCTCAGGAGGGAGTAAGTTCCTGGACAAGGGAAATTACTATATTGAAGGTAGATAATTTCTTTGACCAGGATGTTGTGGTGGTGGTAGGGTACTCATATTCTAGGAAGGGGTTGAACTAGATGACTTCTGAGGTGCTTTTTAACTCAAAGATTTTGTGATTCCTACACTGGAACCTGGGGGTTAAGAGAAATAGAGGAGGAGGGAGGGTCATAGACAATGAGAGGTCCAATGACTAAAGATGTGTTACATGGATGGTGGTTCATTTTACTAGCACTCAGTGATTCTACTTACATTAAAAATGACTGTGACTTTGCACTTGTAAAAGATCTTTTAGAGTGATTGATGAAGTAGCGTTAACATTATCTAATTCATATCAAGCTGTCATCATTAGTCACCTTCCACAGAACACATGGCTGCTTTCTTCAGTAACAAAGATGCCCAATTACTGGGAAATAAGGATGAAGTACATCCAAGGAAACTTTTCTGTAGTGTTTATTTCTTATTTGGGAGAACACAATGCCATTTATGGTTCATACACAATAAGTGCTGAACATTATACTTTACAAAAAATGAAGAAAATACAGAGGGCTTATATAATTATTAGCTATACCAGGGTTGACTTGCCTATCCTTTCCTCCTCTCAAATTCTGGCCAAAGAATTAGAATTAGACCCCTTAAATGGGTATTCTTTTCATTCCAAACTAGATTTTATGAAAACCCCCATTAGGCATTTCCTTTTTGCTATGGCTCCTGCAATATATGTAATAATGTAATAATTCAAAGTTAAGAAGAATAGGGATAGATAGTATGGGGCAGAGAAAAGGGTAGCCGTTAGGCATAAATTTATGCATTCTAGACAATATTCCGAAATGCAGAATTTGGTATATTGCAAACTGGCATTGTCTATAGATAATTAGTGTCTATCATCTATAAAATGCTCATTATCATACAAACAAATGCTGACCAAGGTACAGTAGGCTAAGCATCCTTCATGGTAGTCTTTTCTCCCCTTTTGTGGGTAAGAAGGCTAGTGGAGTATGCCAGGAGACACTTTTAGAAGTCCCCCTTGGCAGTGATGTTGACTTGATTTAACCTGGATCTCTTCAATTTTACATTAACTGGTTTCCTGACTTATGTGATACATTTGGAAAAATTATTTTAGTTCCTGGGTAAAGACCAAAAAGAGGAATGTGCACATGGTTTCTGAAATTATTTTTGAGTTATTGAAATTATACTTTAGCTTAAAGTTGTTTTCAACTGCCTCTCCTAGGGTAAGAAAGAAGTTCGTACCTTGTAAGCCTGCGTGAGCATGTAGATAACCCCAGGGGCCCCATGGCACCAATGGACAAGGTTATCTTTAGAATCATTCACACATGGAGGGTAGTTGCCAGAAGGGAATTTCAGCTGGCAGACGTAGTCTACGCTGGGCTTGACCACATTGTGCAACTTCACTTGGCTTACCTGAAGGCTAGGCTATGAAACAAAATGATACTTTAAATCCAAAAAGGCATTAAAATACTTAAGGAATTTCCAAATTAAGAAGCAAAGGAAATTTACTATACACTTGAAAAATTCACTTTCTTAGACATTTAAGGAAACATTTACATTCAACAGTATAAATACGACAACCATTTTTAATCAACTTCATTGTAAAAGTAAAATGCTAGGCTTATTATTAATCTTACTTTTAAAAACAAGAAGAAGAAGAAATCCTTTTCTTCCTAGGTCTGAGGAACAAATTTTAAACAGAAGCAAAACACAAGAAAAGATATTTGGTATCATTAAGGCATTTTGGGTTTTATTTAATTATTTTGCTTTTCCATGTCTAGATCTTTTCCTGTACCTGAAGGTTATTTCCGAATTTTGAAGAATGGAACATTTCTAATTAGGCAATCAGTCTAGCTCTCAGGAACTGGTAAAGGATTGTTCTGTACTTTCTATTTCTTAACATTTACCTCTGTCTAAATAAACATAACTTTTGATTCTAGGCTCTCAGAATAATCCCTGAGAGGCTAGCTATTTCACGGACTTGTCCATGATAATGTGCTACCTAAGAGGGTGGATTTAACGAAGTACTCCAAAGAAGTCCACAAGCACAATACATTTTTTGTCACAAGAAAATAAGAGGTGAAATATCTGATGGAAAACACACAAGTATGAAAGTAATGCATAACTTAGGATCAAATCTTCTCTTTTGTACATACTTCATCTTAGATAATCTGTACAGCAAATGAAAGATGTCTACCTAAATGCAATTTATAGGATCCAATGACACAGGTGATATATGCTCTTTTCTTACTTCACAGCTCTCAATTCAATTTGGTTCACTGACTTCCCCACAAATAATAAATTCCAGTTCTGGTTTTTTTTTCTTTTGAAGAGGGAATAAAGGAAGGAAAATGAGGGATAAATAACACCTCATGATTACCAAAAGAATACTAAATTCTTTAGCAAAAACAGAACATCTCCTGCTTCCTATTCAATCTCAAGTTTGGATTGTCACTATTCTCTCCCCAATCTCATACACAGTATAGCCTCAAACTAACATGGTTCTGTTTTGCTTTGACAGGTGAGAACCTGGTAGAACGAATCTTTTAGATTAAGAATCAAAAAATTTCAAATACTTAACAATTTGCAAATGGAAAAATCAATGCTTGAACCACAGTTATTAAGTAAGTAAAAGGACTCAGGGTACCCGAAGATCTGGTTTTCAGTGTCACTGTGAGGTCAACTGATACATTCTGTTTTGTGTGACACATAAGCCCAAGCCTCATTTAGAAAGTTTTAAAACCTTCTTTCTCGAAGAAGGTTTATGGGCCTTTATCTGTCTCCGCAAATAGAGGCCACAAGAACAAATGCCAGAAAAAACAAAATGATTCTTTAAATCCAAATGGGCATTAATAATACTTGAGGAATTTCCAAATTAAGAGGCAGAGGAAATTTACTATACACTTGAAAAATTCACTTGCTTAGATATTTAAGGAAGCATTTGCATTCAACAGCATAAACAACCTTCTAATGATCCGCTTCACTGAAGGACTGTGCTGGACTTGATTTTATTACATTCCATTCTGCTACTTAACCTGCTGAAATTCCTTTGCATTACTAATTGAAACAATCTACTCCACTATGACATACAGAGCTTATGGATGGGTATTATCTTTGCTAAAACTTTTATCTTTAACCATAAAACCCTCAGCTGTACAAGAACACCAATCAGTTCCAAACTCTAATTAAAGAAAGCTATGTAACTCACAGAGAACTCAGTCAATAGAATAGCATTTATTAAGAACCTTCTATGTGCCAGGAACTGGGCTAAGCTTCAGGAATATGAAGAAAGGCAAAAAACAGCCACTGGTCTTAAGGAAAGAACAGTGTAATGGGAGAATCCTTTTACAAAATCCTCCTCTTCACATTCCACGTGAATTCTATTGGTGCCAAGTTTATCTTACTTAGGTAGATACCCCCAAATGGCATTAGGCTCTGAGACTTATTACACACATAAAATTTAGCTATTTTTTTCATATGAGTACACAAAATCCATTGAAAGCCCCTTAAGGTTCGTTATCTGAAACTATGCTCAAGTAACATGTGCTCATTTGTTTTATATTGATTTTCTTCTTCCTGCAGGGTTTGTTTCAAGAGCTTGTCCCTTATAATGAGAAACGATTTTCTCTGTTCAAGACATTCACCAAAACAAGTGAATGCCATAGCAGAAGCATTTAATACAGAAGTCCAAACCAGAATAGTTTCAGTTTCCATAGTCCTGAGAAAGCTTTATACATTGATATAAGTAAAAACAATGACATTTACTTCTTTTGGTGAATGTCTTAAAAGAAATAATTTCTCATTATAAGGCACAAACCTTTAAAATTATGGAACTGCCCCACTGCCTCCAATTATATTTCTCCCAATGTCAAGCTTTCATGGAACCAATGAACTTATGTTGCTAATTAAGGTCTTCAAAACCGGGAACACAATTTTAGAATTCTTAATTTAATCATTCCTACCTGCATCAAGTAGTAGTAAATACCTGCCAGTCCATGGGCAGCCCCCACATAATATTCTTGATACCATTCATACATCAGTGGTGTCTTTGAAATGAAGTTTCTCTTTCTGGCAAGAGTCTCACCTGATGATATTACCATATCACAAACCTGTGTGAAGGGGGGAACCAAAGACGAATAACTCAAATGTTAGAAAAAAAATATCCTGGCATGGGATAAGGAGCTTACCTTATTAAGAAGTATGGGGGAACTAGGGATATAGACACTAGTCTATGTATATTACATAGTATGTATATTACGTTACATAATTTTGTGCATGAAAGCATTCATAGCTCTTTTCTGAAAACAAAAGTAAAGGTTCCCGAATGCTTTCAAGTAACAAATTATTTGTTACAAGAAAATAATATTTATATAAAGAAAATCTTCACTTGGAAGGAGCCATCTGACTCTAATTCTCCACTGAAAGGGGATAAAAATTCTTCAATGGAAGTGACAGTTTGTCACTTGGCATCTCTATATAAGAGAGTCTCTAATAGCTCTCAATGTCATGCTGTGTTTCTTGAATGTGTCTGAATTTCAGAGACCACACATAATTCCACTATCTCAGAAAACCCTGAGGTGCTGAGCAGGAACAAAGTCATATTTTGGAAGAACAGTGAGCAAGAGGATCTCATCAAAAGCATTAATAAAAACTTTAAAAAAGCCAATATACAGAGAATGGTAGAGGACAGGGTACCTGCTGAATATGATGCTGAGGTATCTTTTCTTCTCCAAAGTACTTATTCACAAAAAGCAAAGCATAGATGTAGCCCATTCGTCCATAGAGCATTTCATCAGGAACTCGGGGGTCAAGATTATTTAGGTGGAGAAGACTGAAAACAAAAGGATACATGAAAGGGAAATGGGTGGAATGTAAAAGTAGAAACGTAAATAGAACTCTTTCTGCAACTAGTCCTTCCTGGGCTTTCAAGGAAGAGAGACATAGCTACATATACCTTATGCTAACCACAATGCTTATGAATTAAATACAAACCACCAGTAGAATACTGACTTATGCAAAAAGTATACAAGGAGATGCTTTACCACCAGTCCTGTGGTTCCGATCTTCACCAGGCTCTGGGAAATGAAGCCACATATTACTGTTCCCAAGAAATTAGCTCTATGGGCCAAGAAAGAGGCAGCATGGCATAGTGGACAGAGAGCTGGCCTTAACAAGGCCTAGGTTCAAGTCCTCCCTCTGACACATACTAGGATAGTTACCTAAAAGAGGTAACTCTCTTAAGGCTGTACAATGCAGAGAAGGTGCTGATCTGTATTGGTAGAGGGATTTTCCTCACACACAGTTTCCTTATATCAATGAAATAACAGATCCATTTCCTATCCCTCTTACGGTTTTTGTCCTGTGTTCTCAAAGAGGACCAAAATGACATCACTATGCTGGGGTCAAGGTACATTGTGTTCGACTGTGGAAGGCTCTACCACAGGTCAGGCACAAATAGTCTACATGAAAATTTGGAATGAAGATGTCTTCTAATTTTGTACATCTCACGTTTCCTTTGAGCTACTGCAATTCTGCTTTGCTCACAGAGCACAGTGCCTTCTTTGATGTGGGTACGCCATGTTGGGTGGTCCTGGGCCAGTATTGCCGATATCTCAAATCAATTCCAAAGTTCTACAGAGAGACTTTGAGTGTCCTTATATTGCTTCTTATCACCTCTCTGTGCTTACATGCTTGTGCAAGTTCTCCTTAAAATAGTCTTTTGGGCAAATGTATATTTGCTGTTCAAATAACATGGCCAGCCCATTGGAGCTGAGTTGTCCACAACAGAGTCTGAATGTTTGGCAGTTCAGCTCAAGAGGACCTCAGTGGCCAGTACTTATCTTGCCAGATGACCTTCAGAATCTTCCTAAGACAATTCAAATGAAAGTGATTCAGTTTCCTGGCATGGTGCTGGTATACTGTCCAGATTTCACAGGCATACCACAATAAGATCAGCACAACAGCTCTGTAGCCCTTCAGTTTGGTAGGCAATTTAATACCTTCCCTCTCCCACAGTTTCCTTCACAGTTTTTCAAACACTAAGCTAGCTATGGAAATGCATGCATCAACTTCACTATCTATGTGTACATACAAACACAACATCTATTATCTAGGAGTACATCCCCAGAAAGTATGCTGCCTCAAGGTAAGTGAACTTAACCATAGTATTCAAAATTTCTCCATTTACTGAAACCAATGGTTCTACCTATGGATGGTGCAGTGCTGGCTGGTGGAGAACCTGTGTTTTCTTGGTGTTAATTGTTAGGCCCAAATTAGCACAAGCAGCAGAGAATTGATCCATATTTGGTTGCATCTCATTATCAGAGGCAGCATTGAGTGTATAATTATCTGCAAACAAAAAGTCACATATCAACTCTCCCTCCACTTTAGTCTTGGCTTGTAGCGTTTTCAAGTTAAATAATTTACTATTCACGTAGTAGCTGACATTGATGCCATTTTTGTCCTCATTGAAGGCTTCTGAAAACATTGCTGAAAACATCATGCTAAAAAACATGTAAGTACACAGCACTTTCACTTCATTGGTGACTGGGAAAGCACAAGAGCGTAATCCATTATTCAGAACCCATGCAAGCATTTTGTCATGAAAGTGATGTACAATACTAATTTCTTCAGGCAACCAAATTTTGCCATGATTTTCCACAAGGCCTCATGACTGACAGTGTCAAAAGCCTTGGTCAGGTTGTGTACAGACGTCTGTTCTGCTCCTGGAATTTCTCCTGGAATTGTCAGGCAGCAAACACTGTATCAACTGTTTCTTGGACCTTTCTGAAGTCATATTGGCTCTCAGGTAGATGACCATCTTTCAGGTGAAGAATCTACCCATTAAGGAGGACTCTGGTATGAATCTTACCAGCAATGATTAAAAGAGAGACCCTAATGTGATTGTCATAGGGGCAACCTAGTTTCTTGACCTTTGTAGAGATGGACAATGGAAGCATCCGTGAACTCCTGGGGGATAACCTCCTATTGAATATGGAAGATTTCAGTCAGCTTTTGTATGAGCAGGGGACCCCTTGCCTTGCAAATCTCAGTTGGAATAGAATCAGCACCAGGTAATTTGCCACATAAGATGAGCCTAATAGCATTCAAAAAACCTCTTTTTCAGTTGGAAGTTTGGATAGAGAAGTATTAATTTCAACCTGAGCTATATGGTCAATGCCTTCAGTATTGATTGATGACAGTCTGTTGAGAACACTATGGAAGTATTGAGCCCACCTCCAGGATCACATCGTTATTACTAATCAATGTGGCTCTATTAGCACTGAGTAGTTAAGATGCACCACAGGTACTTGGCCCATAAGGCATCATAAAAACTCTTTGGATTGTTACTATCAGAGTAATACTAAATTTCATTTGCCTTCTTACTGAGCCAAGAATTCTGTATGTCCTTAAGTTTTGCTTGCACTTTACTTCTGATGGAGTGAAATGCCACTTTCTTAGAGATGGATGAGCTATCCTGCTGGTAATTCCTGTAGAATTCTCGTTTTTCACTTAGCAGCTTCTGAATTTCCCCATTATTTTTGTCAAACCATTCTGATGTCTGCAAGTGTTCTGGCGCAGATGGGTAAACGTGATACTGTACACCAAATCTCTGAAAGCCCCTCACTCCTTTTCTGTTCCATTTCTGCCAACCATGTACTGGCTTAGTTTTCCCTCCAACTTCGTAACAAACTGTTCAAGCTCAGAGAAGCGCTCTAATCTGTCAACATTAAGTCTTCTGGTCATTGTCTTGCCTTGGGGCCACCTTTTTTGTTGAATGCGAACGTTCAACTTGGAGAGGATATGTCTATGATTAGTCCAGCACCCTGTGTGACACACATTGTCTTTGTCACTCTCACATTCTGTCTCCTTAGAATGACATACATAGTCCTATTACATGTTAATGTTTGCTATGAGGGTGCATCTATAAAGTTTTATTGTTGTTAAGGTAAATGGAAGACAGTGCTGGTGATGAGAAGGTCATGAGATGCATAAGTCTTTAGTAGTACATGTCTGTTGTTGTTTCTGACTCCCTTCCTCCTAAGGACTCTCTGCTATGTCTGATAGTCTGTACCTACTCTGGCATTACAAGTCACCCAGAGTTAGAAACTTGTCCTCTTTCAGCACATTGATGATGAGGGTCACCTGGTCTTCATAAAATTTTTCTTTGACTTCATCAGGGTTTGTCATGGTGGGATCATATGCACTGATGATGGTGGTGTAGTACTTTCCTGCAAATAGCAATTGCATAGTCATAAGCCTGTTATTTACTTCTTTTGAGAGGCATCCAAGATGGTCTGTCATTGTTATGTACGGCATATGTAGTTTTAAGCCAAGGCAGATAAAGACAGGTGAAATATTACCAATGAACAAATTCAGGAAGAACATACCCCAGGTGCCTTTGAACACACCAATCACGAATAGGTTGGAAAAAGAAAAACACAGGGGTTGCAAGAATTCTTTGGTGTCAGGGACTGCATGTATAGAGCCTTCCATCATTCTAGCTGCTTCTATCTATAGGTCTGTTTCTCCTCCTTCTGGGAGAAGAGGCCTGGTTTAATTGGCCTACATGACTCTGAAAACACCACTGAATTTTTAAAAAAAATCTGTCCTTGGTATACATTCTAAAGATGAGGATGCCTTAAAATGAATTACTTTTGATATTTCAGTAATTAAATTCCCTCTTGGATGCAGTTAATTACTATATAAGTTGGATTTTTCTTACACTGAATTATACAACTGTGTTTTATCAAGATTCCAGGGTACTTTCCTATTTCATTTATCATTTAAATAACATGTGTATGAAAACTACTTTGATGTCATTATAAAACTCTAATAAAAATATACACTTTTATTTTGTAAGCAATTTCATATTCTCAACCTTTATAAAAGGCAGACTACTGCTGTCCTTAGCTAATTAAGAAAATGGCCTTAGGTAAGGGCTACATTTCCTCATCTGTAAAATGAGGGGTTTGGACTATATGACTTCTCAAGTTCCTTCTAGCTCTAAATCTATGATCCTAGGTGCAAAAATCTCTTTATGCTTCAATTTCTAAGTATAAGCAGAGTCCATATTGGAGCTTCAAAAACCAAAAAAATTTATGCTGTTAGATTCAAAAGGCCTTGATACTTCTCAAATACTGTTTTCTGAATTGAGAAAACTGAGTTCCAAACACATTGCTTTAGAAACACTGCTTGCCCTGTGGGATGGTAAAACTTCTTAGAGAAAAGCATAGAGGAAATGGTTCACACCAAATTAAAAGAAAAGGACCAAGGCTGAATAGTTCTAAAGAAGCATCCAGTTAAATCCTGTTATAACTGACTAACATCCCGAACAAGTCATGTTCTAATACTAACAGCTAATACACAGCACTTTAAAGTTTACAAAGTGCTTTATGTGTATCATCTAATTTGATTCTCATAACCACTTTTTGAGGTAGGAGTTATCATACCTATGCCCTTTTAGAGATGAAGAAATTGTGGCTGAGACGTTAAATAACTTGCCCAGGGTCATACAGATAGTCAATGTCTGGACAGAATTCAAACCCAGGCATTCCTGTCTCTAAGACTACTACTCTATCCACTGTACTACCTGCTAAAACAGAATAAATTTATTTAAATAACCTAAACTTTTTCAAATTTAAGGGCTGGCCTATCTTGATGTTTGAAAACTTGAAGCAGTCTGATATATTTGACAATTGCATCATGTTGTTGCTGTTCAGTCATTTTTCAGGTATGCCCAATTCTTCTGATCCCATTTGGGGTTTTCTTGGCAAAGATACTGGAGTATTTTGCCATTTCCTTCTCCAGCTCATTTGACAGATGAGGAAATGGAGACAAACAAGGTTAAGGAACTTGTCCAGAGTCACATAACTAGCAAGTGTGTGAGGCCCGATTTGAACTCAGAGAGATAAGTCTTCCTGACTCCAGGCCCAGTGCTCTATCCATTTCATCTATGAGGCAAGACTTAAATAAAAATGAAATAGAGCATCCCATTATTACATTGGTAAAGCGACCAACAACTCTTCATTCACATTTTTAGTCTAAACTTTGAGGGGGAAAAAAACCACCATCCTTCTGCCTGTCGCTGTCACGACAAGGCAGATATCTTTCTTTCCACAGATTTAAACCAAGTATGCAATTTTAAAAATCCTATTTCCTCTAGTCTTGCTTTCTTCTCCAGCAGAGTTGACAGTTCACTACTTTCTGAAGAACAGGGACATCATATGGTTCTTTGAGGTTACTCCTCTTGCTGTTTCTAACTTACAAAAGGCAACTCTGACTCTACAAATCACAATATTGCAGAAATATTTCTTCAGGACTCTAGAAGCATAAGAGAGAATTAAAATAGGCAACATCAGCATGAGGTACTGGAAAAAAAAACATGGTACTGTACTAGGCTTAGGAGTCTTGTAATTCTGCCACTAATTAGCAGTTAATTCTGGAAAATAACTTATTCTCTCTAAATCCTTAGTTTTCTTACCTATAAATTAAAGGATTAATTTTGGTGATTTGTATTTGTCCCTTCTTAGTCAAAGATTCTTATTTTGTATTTATTTGTATTTTGTATTTCACGGATTCCTCTTGTTTGTACTCAGAGATCGTTCTTGTTTGTACTCAGAGATGCATTTCTGTGATGCCAGTTCTCATGATGGCATCATTGTTGGCTAAGAGCGAAATCAGAAGAGCTACAAAGACAGACACATCAAAAAGATATGCACAGGCAGAATTCTAGCACTAAGGTCACTTAAGATGAGTATTATAAAGTCTTAAATATATTTTTATTGTAAGTATGAAAGTAGAGATGTAATAATAACAAGTATTTGAGAGTAGGCTTGAAAAAAATTATTGGACATGTTTAAAAAATAGGATTGATTACACTCTTATAAACAACTTTGGTGTAATACCTTTTGAAACAATCTGGAAGGAGGCCAAGGTCATACAAGGCCTGATGGTACAGTTGTATACAGAAGACAATAAATAGGCTACTCAAGGAAATCAGTCACCTGAAATATCTTATATGAACTCTAAGGGAGTCATAACTAACAGTGGGGCTTATTTTTCTGGCTGCAGAAAAAAATGGTACCAAACTTAGTTGCCAAGCCAAATGTCTACATTTTGCATGTACACAATCCTTGTTACTAGGCACTGACCCCTAAGGTCTTTTTTATTTCTTTGCTTCAGAACTTCACATGAATTTTTTGGTGCTAATTTTACCCCAATAGCAGTTAAATAAATCAAATGGACTCAGTCCAAATACTTCATAAAATTCCATTTTTTCTACTAACTCCACAGATGCAAGCTCCTTATAAAAATGGATTTTTTTTCATAAAATGTTATGATCACTTATAAATAAACAAAACAAAATCTAGCAGTTTTGTTGTGAGACGTGTTTTAGGATATCAACAATCTTATAAGCAAAAATTGGCATCTTTTAGCTTTACAGGAATTCTTCAAGAATGTGAAACTTTCCCTCTGTGAATAGTTCTAGGTTTTCTTGTGTCTGTTAATTCAGTAATACTGCATACTTTTAAAAATAGTATTTTATTTCCCCCCTAATTACATGTAAAAACAATTTTTAACATTCATTTTTTTTAAGGGTTTGAGTTCCAAATTCTATCCTTTTTCTAACCCCTCTCTGAAATGGTAAGCAATCTGATCTAGGTTATACATGTGCAATCAGGTAAAACATTTCCAAGTAATACTGAATACTTCTAAGGAAAATCTACTTGTCAGTTACAAGCTAATGGAAATCCATGTTCCATGATAAAGATATGACTTTTAAAATATAAAATGTGGTGCCGTGGAAAGAGAACTGGATTTGCAGTAGAGAACTTAAGTTCCATTGCTAGGTTCCTGTGACCTTGGAAAATTCACGTGCCTCTATGAGCTCAATTTTCCTCATCTAAAATTGCAGTGGGTGGTGGGGAGATGGAGTAGGTAATCTCTACTAAGGTTTCTTCCAGCTTTATCACTATGATTCTATGATACTGCATGAATTACAACTGAAATAACAGGTGGTTGCAAAGCTTCAATGAGATCCAAAGTGTATTAGTAGACCTTCTATATGATGAAAATACCAAATTAAAAAAAAAAACAACCAAAAAACAAAAACTAAATGCTCTGCAGAGGAATGATTTTGATAATTCAGCTTACTTCCTATTTTACCAACATAAATTATCAAATTGTCAAGAAAGAATTCAATGAAGCCTTGTGGTAACTTTTCAATTGCTGTTCTTTTCCTTCAGAAATTTTTTTACAAAGCCTGTTATTTTCCAGGGCTGTGAGCCTAATAACTGCCAATAGGTGGCAGTGCAGAATTAGAATTCTGACTAGCATGAAGCCAAACTTACCTGCCTTAGGAAAGTTCAACAAAGAAGTGAATCCTCTCTAAACACTTTAAGGATAACATCCCATTAAAATTATTCTGCACAGTTTTGGAGAAAACAGCTATTTCATACTTGTTGGGTTTGAATTCAAGTCATGAACGTCATCAATTGGGTTCAATGATCATTAAAGGCAACATTTTTCTTTTAACTGCATGGTTTATATTTTGCACAATAGTGATAAACTGAAGAGATAATGGAATTTATAAAGCATAATGGATATTTTAAGTGTTTTGGAAACCTTAGAATCCAGGAGCAGATATTTGCTTCTCCATTTATTTGTTTTGAAATGCTGGTGGTATTGATTGTAACACAACATTTTTTATTACAGGGAATAAAGCAATGAAATAGCATCGAAGGAAAAATAAAAACATAAAAAGAAACAATTTTGTTTGCCATCTCTCCGACATTTTTCAGAGTGTCAAGTTGTTTGGTGGAAATTTTGTATTGTACAAGGAAATCATCTTGTCAAGTTTTTCCAAGAAGGCTTTTCTAGACATGTCATATGATAAAAAGGAGATACCCTATTATCCTTTTTGTACAAAATCAGAAAGTAAAAGTTCTAGATCATCCTCAAAACTGCCTGTAATAAATTATTTAAGAGTAAATCACTTCCCTGATTACAAAATGGTGACAGTGACATTCATTTGGGGTCATATTTTGAGATCTCTGGGTAGAAGGAGTTAGAATAGTAAAAAATGGGTATAGTATAATCTAGGAATGTCTGGTGCTGCTTATTACAACTTTTCATTTAAAGTAATATAAGGCTCCAACATACCCATATTCTTGTAGCATGCCATGATGTTAACATACTAGAATTCTTCACTCCCAAAAGGCCATTTCTTTAAAACACCTCAGAGGATTTGGTTAGCGTGTAATGCTGGGAGTAGAACCCATTTCACTACACATCATAGCTTGGGGTTTAAATCAATTTTATCAAAAGATCGTTGTGTGACATACTAAATGGGAAGCAAGAGAAAGCAAAGGGAGGCAACACAGAAAAGGGAAGACCAGAGGAAAAATCAGCGTGGTGCATAAGTAGGAAAAAGTCAAGTTTTCTCTAGTTGTGATAAAAACATTAAGACAGGGGGGTACAGAGTTCTGATGCTACTAGATTCGTGATGAAGTGATTCATGGCTTTGTTAATGAGAAGGAATTATACAGAATCTGTAATTTATTTTTTTTCAAATTCTTATAAACTCCCTTGCTCTGTTACAAAGCTTTACAAATGGAGAAAAAAAAGCTATTACCATAATGAATGAATTTTCCTATCATATATTCACATTTTGTACCCTTTATCTGAAGAAAAATGCTAAAAAAAGGGGGGGAGGAGGGATAGGTTAAAATTTTGATGAAAAGTGTTTATGACTGTGGTGGTCACACTAAAATTGGAATATGTGCCACTGGGCTTACCTCATTTATTATTTTTTAATCTATAACAGTGAGTCATCAAAAAATAGTTTCCAAAGGACTCTGAACTTGCTTAGCTTGAAATGAAAGAGTTTGTTTCTGTTTTTCTGTTCCAACATGCACTGGACAGGGAACAGTGTTCTTTGTTGGTTAACGTTAGGCAATTCAGCCTCAACAGAAGGAAAACATGCTAACTAACTTTAAGAGTAATAACTGGTGTTTCTTTACTGCAATTGCTAACCTGGGCCAAACTAGCTGGTGAGGACCACACAGGGAGCTTCCCAATTGGACTAGGGGTCAAGAGATTTCATTCTACTAGCACTATCAATGAATTGCTGCTAAGCTTTGAGCATACTCATGTCAAGATAACTTGTTAAGAAATAGAAAGCATAGTCCTAACCCCTAATTACAATAAGGGATTTGTACATGGATTACTCAAATGATCATAATAGGAACACTGGAAGAAAAGGACTTTATATGTACAAGGTAACATCATTAGAATATTTTTGATTCAACCCTGCTTACTCACGTAAAATCACTGCAATATATACTATCTAGATAAGACAATTCTCCCCTAAAGAAACGTACCGAGTGATGCAGTCCTCTGCCTGTTTCTCATTCCCCATCTTGTGGTATACCACAGCTCCCACCGCTAAAGGGCCAGCATCGCCACAAAGGAAGGTGATGGTGCGCTTGGTCAGGGAACTTAAGCTCTTTTTTACGTATTCATGGGACATCTGTAGGTAGATTGTGTCTCCATATACATCAAAGAGATGTAAGTATAGTACAGCAATCCCTGGAAAGGAAATATTCGTAAAGGTAAGGATGGATGGGCCAACTGATGCTGTCTTTTGGTGTGCTGTCTAATAGAGGCAGATAGGTGACACTGGGCCTTGAGTCTAGAAGACTTGAGTTCAAATCCTTACTAGCTGTGTGACTTGGGCAAGTCACTTAACCTCAGATAATAACAGCACTTACCTCACAGGGTTGCTGGAAGGATCACTTGGGATAAAATTTGTACCATGCTTAGCACAGTACCTGGCACATGATGCAGGCACTATATAAATGTTTATTCCCCTCCTTCCTTCCCTTTCCTTACTCAAAACAGAATGCAGCAACTAATCGTACATCCTTGTGTCATCCCCATAGTGACTAGTACACACGACATTCAAAAAACATTGCCAAATAACTAAAGAATTGAGTTGAATGATAGTAATGAATAAGAACTCAATTAAAATAATGTTCTATGGTTCACAAATAATTTTCCTCACAACTAATCTGTAAGGTTGACAGGATAAGTAATATTATCCCCACTTGATAAGGAAATTGAGATTAAGGGAGCTGAAATGACTTGCCCAGGGTCTGAGTGTTAATAAGTCCCACAGAATTTAGAGCTCCTGGGTAACTGAGAGATCATCTAGCCCAAGTCTTTCATTATACAGATGAAGAAACCAAGGCCCAAAGCTGTTAAGTATCTTGCCCAAGGTCACAAAGTAAGTAAGTGGCAGAGCTGGGAAATGAACCTACCTTTTTTGACTCCAAGATTACTGCTCTTTCAATGACAACAGGCTGCTCCCTCTTTGAGAAAGGCAAAATTACTGATTTCTACAACACAGTGACTAGTGCACCAACACTTTTTCCTCCTCTCTGGACCTGAAATTTCATCAATATACAAATTCTGGGTGAGGAAATTCCCTCTACTAATGCACATCACCAATAGGCTTGGAGCACTGAGAGATGAGTTAATTTGCTTGAGGTCCAACAAACAGCCAGTATGTGTCAGAGGTGAGACTCAGGCCCAGGTCTTCCTGAATTCAGTGCCAGATCTCTCTACACTCTACCTTTTAAAACCTTGTCAGTAATTAAACAGACAGCCCAACTCCATGTATAAATAATCTGGAATCTGTGAGCACAAAAACAGAAACTAGCTTTATGCCTAAATAGGAAGAGTTTGGTTTATCTTTAGGAGAAAGCTGATTTTCTTTTCATAAAAATAAAAAGAAATATTCTGCTCCCCTACCCTGTCTTCTTGTTTGCCATAGGCAGGCCTTCAAAGAAACACATAAAAGTTATTCATTCTCTGGGAAAGTATATCCTGCTTTCCCCAGCTCATTTCTACAGGTGCTCAGCCACATCAGCACTGACATTATAAAAGCTGCATCAGTGGCTCTGTCTTGGAGCCTTTCTCTACTCTTTTATTATCCTACTTTTGAAGACTGTCATACAAAATTGAGGAATCATCAGTATTCCCTTATTCCAAATGCCTGTCACAGTAGGTAGAACCTCCCTTCAAAAGCCAACTGGTCTCACAGCAGAGTCAAAGAGTATGAAGTAGAGAACCTACTTGCCTGCAGCATTTCTAGAATGCTCATTTTTCTCCTTACGGTACACTTTCCATTTCATTAACCATTTCTAAGAAGACACAGGTTCTGTGTTTAAGTCTAAATTAATAGAGCCCATCTCTGTGCATATTTCAATGCAGGAAGAACGCAGCCTACAAAATTACTTTCCACTGTACTGAGGCCAATTTTAAATTTAGATCATTTTCTCATTTTGCATGGGTAATCTCCAAAGCTTCGTGCTACAGACAATTCAATTTCACGTGTATATTGAGGACAAATTTCCATTTCCTGCCAAAGTTAATAACCTTGTCCATTCCTTCAAGGCAGCTCAATGTTAGTAATTCCACAAGCTGATGATCAGATGTACCAGTGCTTGGGGTTTGTATGTACAAGCACATGAAACTGTATTTTGGGGTAGGAAAAAAAAAATTCCTTTTCACAAGTGATCAATGTCAAGTGCTTCTCCTTGAATGGGGTCCTTAATGGGCCTTATCTCTATCCACCCAACTCATAGAGAGAGTGATACGTTTTAAATTGTTACCTTTCACTATTCAGGCAGCTTCTATTCCCACTGCTGTCTCAACTGTCCTAATTAAGTAATGTAAGCACCATGGCCAGATAACTGACATGACTGAAGTCTAGGAAAATAAAAAGGGACTAAATACAAGCCTGATAATTGTTTCCTTCTACAGGCTTTTTCCATCTCATTTTCAGAAAATTCCACTGCCCCCAAAACATCAATTCTTTTTTTTTTTTAAAGAAACTCGAGCCTTCTGAAAGCCCTAAATGTGAAGTTTTCTATATTTTCTACAAAACACACTAGATTATCATTTCTCAGATCTTGCCATGTTTTAAGTGAAACAGCACAGCAACGCCCTTGTTAAAGAATTTATAGTTTAGGTGCAGACAAAATGTCTCAAGACAGAAGACAATTGGAGAGAGGGGAACCAGAGGAGGCTTTTTCCAATTCGAGGATTCTATCCTTCTAAGATCCAAGTTTCTATCTTTAGCTATACTTTTTGTGCGCTTCAGTTTCTACGTTCCTAAAACAATGGCTCTTCTATTTCCTTCATTTTACTCATGAGATTAAAAAGCATTAAAACTTTAAAGTATTAAAAATGCTTTAAACAAAAAAAGAAGGAAAAAAGTTAAGTTATATTGATTCAAAGCCTTCATAAATAATATGGACAGAACAGAAAATTACAAGGCCAGCAAAAAGCACAGTAAGCTGAAGTTATTTAATGTGACACTCTATTCCTCTCTACCAAATTTTAACAGAAGAAGAAGATAAAAAGAGGTTTTTAAATCCTCAGTCCTTCCACGTCTAAAAATCTTGGGTGAAATAGCTTAAACTTGCTATGTATGCTACTCTAAGCACAAGGAGGCTCTGTATACAAACAACATCACATCATCTCTCTATAACTAAGTTTCTAGACAGAAAAAGAGGGTTGAAAAGCAGGCATCTCCTTCAAGCTATACTGGGAAAACTTAAAGACTTCGTATTTCTATCTATCCAACTTATATAAACATTACTTCTGGCCCCAGATAATGCTTTATAAAACCCTTACTTTCATGAGCAATAAACTTAATCCAAAATTAAGTAAAGAAAACCTATGTGTGGATTACCTATCTTTGCCCCAAATTAAGAGTTAAACATTTATTTCACCTCAGTCTAGAAGCATGTTTCATTCAAGTTCATTGGTCAATGGACAAGCAAAATGAAAATATTAAGATTCCTCAAGGAGATTAAACTGTCATTTTTTTTTTTTTTGGTGGCAAACGGAAGGGAGAGAGGGAAGTAGGGGTATAGTATTTAGGAGACTAACTAAGCAGAATGCTAACTATCCGAGAAAGAAATGAAATGCAGCAAGCATCTTATAGCTTACCCTTGACGCCAAGACCAAAAAAAAAAAAAAAAAGGTAAGGTTTCTTTAAATGTTTTGATTCCAACTTGAAATTTCCATGTTGAGATGAATTTTGAAGCTTAGTTATTTAACGGCATTTATGGAAAATCAATAACCAAAGAGTCAAATAGCAACTTGTCAAATGTCTTGTTCAGTAAATACAAGGGACCATAATTTCCCTATGCCCTCTGCATGTGAAACTTTCATAATATGAAAGGTTTGTAAGGGACCTTCCAAGGTAATTTAGTCCAGACCTTTAGAGATAAGGAAAAAGAAACACAGAGTAAAGTGGCTTGTCCATGACCACCCAAGTTATAGACAGTAAACTCCCTTTATCCAGAATGGTTGGGAAATGGAATAATTTAATAATTTAACATTTGAGTTAACCAAATGTTAGCACATATATCACATGCAGATTTTCAGTTATTTTCAAGAATTAGAGACAGCATGGCACAGTGGAAAGCCTGCTGGATTTGGAGTCAAAGGCTACTTACTACTGACGTTAATCCATCCCTTACTCCAATCCAATGACTTCTGAGGTCTTTTCCAATTCTAAATCTATAGTCTTAAAGAATAAAGTATAGATAAAATCCAAAGTGTCCTGAATACAATTTTTTTTTTTTTTGCTTTTTGGTAAGACAACTGGGGTTAAGTGACTTGCCCAGGGTCACACAGTTAGTAAATGTCAAGTGTCTGAGGCCGGATTTGAATTCAGGTCCCCCTGACTCCACGGTCAGAGCTCTATCCACTGCGCCACCTAGCTGCCCCTCTTGAACACAGTTTTATCATTCTTTCTTTGATTCAGAAAGTCCGTTAGGACCTTGCAGTACTCTAGGTCACCATTACAAACATTAATTTCACTGCAGAACACTATGGGACGAACAGTAGTTATTTGAGTTTTTTTGTCATTTGGATTTTGATAAATAGAGTTTAGTGAATGACGTGGCATCATCAAAGAGCTGGTAGATGTCTAAGCATAGCTAAGAGGGAGTAATGATTGAAAGTCTAACATAAATAAAAGTTGTGATGTTAAGAATATGAATACTGTTGTTCACATTCTTTATTTTATTATTATTATTGTTATTATTTTATTTTATTCAAGTCTTCTTGTTCAAAATGACTACTATGGAAATGTTTTACCTAACTGCACGTGTATAACCTATATCTGATTGCTTATTGTCTCAGACTGGGGAGAGGGAGGGACAGAATTTGGAACTCAAAACTTTAAAAAAAAATGGTTAAAAAAAAAAAAAAAAAAAAGAACATGAATGCTACTGAAATTCCAGACTAGTTTCTGCTCCAAGCAAATGAATTTAACCACATAAACACTTCTAGTGACATTTACAATTAAGGATGCTCTGTGATTTGATGCTACTATTTTTGATATTCAGCTGCAGAAGCTGGAGTCAACGTTGCTTTTCTAAAGATGCATCTTGTATGAATGACATGATCATGTTTCACAGAGGTTGTCTTCTCTTCTGTGATTTTTCTCTTTACACTAATACATAAGTATCTCAAAAGGAAGTTTCATCAAGTACAAATGCTATTCTGACAGTGAATTAAAGTGAAATGGCCTACTTGATTTCTGGTTAATCAAGGTGTGGTTCATTTCCCTTATGATGACATTTTAGTCAATAATTCTAAGGTCTGAATATTAAAGACTCAGAATTACTCTTTTTCAGCAGAAATCTTATACCTCAGGTATTTGCTTTGGTTTACTCGAAGATGTAGCTTTTCATCAAGGAAATAGGGAAAGTGCCTCCTCCTCCTCCTCCTCCAAAAAGTCAATATAATTTGCTAAGCACAGATCATATTCCAGGTCCTGCTGTCAGGGAAGGAATGAGAAGTCATGGAAGGCATCATATTCTCCTCCTTCCTTTGACTGCCAAAGGAAAACTAGAAAGGTGATAAACTCAAATATTTATTAAACACTTATTACTGTTGGCCAAGTTTTTGCTGGAGAATCAGGTAAATAGCATAAAAAGGTACTGTTTTATCTCCTGTATCAGTACAGTGGTATGGATAAACCAAGGAGAGAAGCAGACACTTAAGATTTTAATCTTTATTGAATGTTTCCTGAACTGAACTGAAAATGTGAAAGAGCCTGAACTAGTGTAGTAGAAATGGGATGGAAAGGAAGGGAAATCTGAAAGATATTAAAAGTCAATTTTAATATTAAAGTCAATATAAACATTAAAAGCTATTAAAAAGTCATTTTAAAATTCAAAATGAATTGTGATTGACTAAGTTTATGGGAAAAAAGAGAGGGATTCACCAAAGAGCTTTTCCAAGATTTTGAGACTGACTGAATGGGACACTGGTGGTACAGAGACAGAGACAAAAAGTTTGGGAGAAGAGTCCACTAGTACATAAAAAAATTTATAAATTCTGTTGGGGGAGCAGACTGCATTTCCCCAAGATGACTTCAAGCCACTACATACTGGTATACCTATAATGTTTGTGAGAAGTGCAGCTAGAACTTGAGGGAAAACCACTTAAATAATGCAAAATTTAAAAATCATGTTCTCTTGAATGAACAGAATTACACTTTGTCTAAGGAGCACAAAGTCCTTCATAAACATTATCTCATTAATCTCAAAACATTGCGTTAAGGAAGTAACTAGCTATTTTAAAAAATAGTCACAATACTTTATAATTATAATGTGCTTTAAATTATTGATTAAACATTCCTAATGTCTAGTCCTATGAAGTATGAGGGCAATTCAGGAGTGGTCCATTTTTAAATGGTTCCATTTGCAATAATGAGGCTGATGAAATTACATTTTAGAAATGAGGAAACCAAAGCAAGAGGTTATTTGCCTTGCCACTGAAATTCTTGGAGTAAGATTTATCTCCAGTGCCTTGAATCAAAGTAGGTAAGTGACAATAAAATCTGTGATTGCTGGGGAAAAAAAAAAGAAAAAAAAGGAGAGCATACAAAGAAGATAAAGGCCAGGAGAGAATCTTGGGTACACCTAGAGTTAAGGGACATGATGGAGATCAAGAAGAACCAGGAGACTGAGGAGTAAGCAATACAGGAAGGAAGAAAACCAAGAGACCACAATGTCATGAAAATCCAGAAAGTAAATAGGAGACAGTGGTTAATAGCAACAAATACTGCAATGAGGTCAAGAAGAATGTGGATTTAGAAAAGGCCATCACATCTGGCAATTAAGAGATCATTAGTAACTTGGCAGAGAACAGTTTCAATTATGAGGAGGACAGAAGCCAGATTGCAAAGGGTGGAGAAGTCAGAGGAGAGGAAATGGAGGCAGTAGATGGAGAAAGCTTTTTCTAGTGGTTTGGCTGTGGATTAAAAAAAAAAAAGAGTGAGGTGAAGGATGCTGCCTTGAGTGGATGGTAGGGTTAAATGAAGGGTTTTTTTTTATTTTTTTTTTTTAGGATGGGAGATATAGGGGTATGATGTAAACATTAAGAAAAAAGCCACTAGACAGGAAAACCGAAAAGTAGCAAAAAGTAGTGGTACAGGGTGGGGCTAACCATGGATGGTCTTTATAAAACACTTCTATTTTGCATTTCTATGGTTATTCTTCTTTTTTTTTCTTAGTGAGGTAACTGGGGTTAAGTGACTTGCTCAGAGTCACACAGCTAGGAAGTATTATACGTCTGAGGCTGGATTTGAACTCAGGTCCTCCTGACTCCAGGGCCAGTGCTCTATCCACTACACCATCTAGCTGCCCCAGTTATTCTTAATATTCTTCATTTATTTTATAAATGTGATGTAAATCCTTTGTCAGAGTACTATTTCAACTTTGTAGATAATATCCCAATAGTTATATTAGGTTAGGCATGGAAATATTCTCTTTCCTTCATGTACTCTAGGAGCAGAATGGTGTTGAGGTTATCGGTACTGGTATGAGGCACTGGAGATGCTTAATTAATGTCAGTGCTATACATAAATGCATAGACCCCTGAGATAATTTTGAATGGTATGGACATAGAAAAATTTCCGACAGAGGGAGCAGCAGGTTGTGCAAATTTGAGTTGTACAACTTCTCTGTTACAATTTTGCCCCATCTGAAGCTTAAAAGTTCAATAATTATGGCAGAAAGTGCACTGGATTTCAAATCAGAGGTCCTGAGTTTGAAGCCTACGACTGTTACTAGTGGAGTTAACTATACTTCTCTGTACCTATTTTCTCAATAAGATGGCGGAAGAGGGGGAGGGTTGGATTAGATTATCTGTAAAATCACTTTCCTATGAATGTATTTTTCCTCAATGTCATATAAATATATGATACTGAAAATCATCTAGCTAACAGGAAGCCATCTGACTAGCCTTACTTAGATTGTTCATACCTTTTGACTGTAACAGATTTTTTTTTTTAAGTTAGAAAAGGTCTTACAGATTCAACCCTCCAGGAAAATGAGACCCTAAAAAGATAAAGTCTCGCAGTTAGTGGCAACTGTAGAATTAGAATCCAAGGCTCCAATCTAGTGCCCCCTTCATTTTACTGGGATGCCTCTATTTTGCAACACCTCAGAGCTGGTGAATATGCTGCTTTTTAAAGAAAGCTTCTTCAGTTCCACTTATGGTTGAGTTCTGTCTATTCAACTAAATTATAAAGCCCTTTAGGGCAGGCCATATTCTGTTTCTGACCAATATCCCTACCCCCTTCCCAGTACTTTCTTTGTATAATGTTCTACACACAGTAGCATGAAATAACTACCACCAATTGATTATCATGCCTTCATATTTAGACAGTGATTTGTAGTTGACAAACTCCTTACAACTACCCTAGGAGGGGGGCAGCTCAAGTATTATTCCCATTTTATAGACCATAAGAACCTATGATCACAGATAGAAAGCTGAAGAAGAACTCAGAGGCCATCTACCAACTCTTTCATTTTGGTGAGAAGTTTTATTTCATGATGAACGGAATGAGGGCCAGGAAAGGTGAATGGTTTGTCAAGATCACATGGTCAGTAAACAGCAGGTTTAGACTGGAACTCAGGTCTTTTGAACCTAAGTCCACTATGCACTAAACAGACGCTGTAGCCTCTGCTTGAAAAGTGAATGACTAGGCTTTTGAACAAGTTTAATCCTGGGATGAAAATTGATATATCAAAATGGTTTGTGAGACTCCAATTAAATAATATCAATCTGGGGAGGAACCATCAAATATTCTCATGCATGTCCTTTCCCCTCACGTATTCCAGGTCCTGCAGCCAGGGAAGGAATGAGAAGACATGGAAGGCATCACATTCTCCCCCTTGCTTTGACTGTCAAAGGAAAACCAGAAGAGTGATCAGCTCAAATATTTATTGAACACTTACTGTTGTCCAACGTTTTGTTGGACAATCAGGTAAATAGCATAAAAAGACACTGTTTGATCTCCTGTATCAGAACAGCCATAGACGCTGCTATTTTCTAGGTGTGACCTTGGACAAGTCACTTAAGCTCCCAGAGACTTAGCTTCCTCATCTCTAAAATGAAGAAATTGGACTAGATGCCCTCTACAGGTCCTGTCAGCTCCACTGCCTATACCCCTAATTCGGCATTTAAGTGATGTCCATTAAACTGCTAATTCATGTCTCACTTTCCCTACTAGGTTATATATGACTTCTACCTCTTTGTATCATTCATTGTGCCTAGAAGAGTGCCTTTACTGATGCTAATAAATATGTGTTTACTGACTGATGACCAATATACTTTTTCCTGTCTCCGTTCTTTGAGCTCAAGAGTCAGGTCAAATATGCAAATGAATGGCTCGAAGACAGTTTGTTTAAGCCTTCTACCAGCTAAGTCCTATTTAAGCCAACATCTGGGGGCTTGAGGAGCATCAGTAATAGCTGTGAAGGCCTTATGAATAAACAATGCTGAATGTCCCTTCTCTGGCACCTAACTTTCCTTTCCTTGCTTACCTTCTATTATTTCTACACAGATTACTCTAAAACTGGCATTTCTGATTCTGATCTCTCCTAAAATCTAAACGGTGACTCTCAATCTATGCCTAATAAGCACCTGCAATTTTGTGGCAGGGTACTATAAAGGTATTTGCAAATACACAAAAATGCCTTCTATGGACTGAAAAAATGTATTTCACGTTACTGTTTTTCAAACGTATGTAAGTATTGTGTTTAATAAAGTACAAATGTATTTAGAAATGTTACTGAATTCACTGTAGCTTATCATTTTCTATTTCCTTAACATACAGATATAGTATTACAATTATAATCATATGAGGATCTGAGAAATTTTTGACATTAAAAGATATAAGTTCCTTACCCATGATCTTACAAAGGAAGTCCCCATACTTTCAGAGAGTAAGAACCATTGCCCTGTACTCAATTCTAACTATCTCCAGACGTTTCTGTGGAGGCAGAAGAGCACTGGACTTGGAATCAGATGTGTTTTCAATCCCAGCCTTGCAATTTGGCTCTGAGCGAGGCACTTAACCTCTCAACGCCTCAGTTTTTTCACAGTCAGACACACCATACTCTGACCCTGACACAGTGACGTCATTTTGATCCTCTTCGAGCATGAAGGACAACAGCCACTTTGTTCAAGTGTCGTCCTGTCATACTCATTGACACATACACGTGTTTATATTTTGTGTCTTTGTCTTATCTCGACAACTAGATTTTACATTGATTGTTTGTAAATTTGAGGACAGGGATTGTGTCTTTAGTTGTCTTAGCATGTAGCAGAGTGTCCTGTACAGAGATTTTTATTACTAAAGGTTCACTGAATAAACATACACAGACTTTCAGCATGCTATGGCTCACGCAAACACTCTGGTTTTGGATATTACTTGGGTGCAGTGATTTAGAACACAAAGAAGAAAACCAAGTGTTACCCTACCAAGCAAGAAAAGAACATCAGGGCACAGAGGCACAGAGAAAATAACAATCAGCCTCTCTTTCTCGACCCTGGTGTTGCAGGCATCTAGTAATTATTGTAAAAGGTTATAATTAGGTGTCAATGAATTCCAAAATGCTCTCCTTTACTGTTCTGCATTCTTTATCACATTCACACACCCCAGTAGCTCTAGAGTGGTAGGTGACAATGAATATGGTTATAAAAAGAATCAAATGACAAAATGAAGTCATTTAGCAGTTTGTTATTCCTTTCAGAGAGGTCTAGGGCATCTGGGTGTTCAGGGAGGACTAGCACCTCTAATGTGAGGGCTTGCCAAGCCCTTTTCTGGGCTGCTCATTCATACAAGTCTCACCTGTGGCTCCAAGAAGGTGCAGCATGTACAGTGGCCACACTCTGGTAAAACTGTCTCAGTAGATGGGATAAACCAGGCTGACGGTAAGCGACAAGCCTCAAACCCATAGTGAACTAGGGGGATATCTACCCCAAGCACGTGAAGACTTCCCCTGGCAGAACAGGCTTATGAGACCAATTTGTTCCAAAGGCCATGAAAGTGGCTGAAGCAGGCCATGTGGAGCACTTAGAACTTGGTCAGATATTGAAGACACCAAGGTCATCACTGCATCCTGGGCCATCACCAGTCCTCTTTTCTTTTGTCCTTCCACTGGACTTCAATGACTCAGGAAGAGAGACTAAGGCTGATTGATGACTTTGCATAACTATGCCTCACTTAAATCTAATTCACATGTAAGTGAAGACATCATGGGGGGGACATCACTGATCCTCTTAGAAGACAAAGGACAGGGGCAGCTAGGTAGGGCAGTGGATAGAACTCCAGCCTTGGAGTCAGAAGTTCTGAGTTCAAATCTGACCTCAGACACTTGACACTTACTAGCTGTGTGACCCTGGGCAAGCCACTTTACCCTGACTGCCTCACCAAAAAACAAAAACAAACAAACAAAAAAAAGAAGACAAAGGACAAACAACAACAGATAAGTCTGGTGTTAGCACTGGCTAAGACCCACATTATGAGGTAGTTGCTCAAAGATTATGTATTTTGCAAAGCAGAGAATAAATATCTCTTAAGATATAATAATGTTGTGACTGAATATTGTTGTTTGAAAATACCACCTAATGTAGTTTGTCCACTGTCCACTGTTTAAGAGGACCAGTGACATGGATAGCGCATGAATTGGATTTAAGTGAGGCAGTTACACACAGCTTCTTGGAGCCACAGGTGAGACCTGGGGGAACAGCTGGACACCAAAGGCAGATGAGCAGCCCTGAAAAGGCCTTGGTAAGCCCTCACTCCAGAGGTGCTAGGCCTCCCTGAAAACCCCATATACTTCATCTAAGAGTTAAATCATCTGACAGTTAAAAAAGAAATGTAGGCCAATTTAACAAACATTTATTAAGCACCTACTATATGCAAGACAAAAATGAAATAGTTCTTGTCCTTAAGTTTACATCCTACTGGGTGAAACAACATATACAGCGATAAGTAAACACACAATGTATACAAAGTAAAAACAATAAATAATGAAGTAATCTGGGGGAGGGAAGTGAGAGTACTAACAACCAGAGAATCATGAAAGACCTCATTACCTTTTTGCCTATTATTCCTCTGGCACAGCATTGGACATGGAGTTAGGAAGGCCTGAGTTTAGTGTGTTGGGAGAAATCTGGGAATAGAGAAATCACTTTCAAGGATGAGACAAGACAGATATGAAAGACATTTGGGAATTAGAAATGATAGGATATGGACAGGGATAAAAGAAAGGGACTAATCAAAGATTATTCTCAGGTTATGACTTGGGGTGATTGGGAAGTAGAGAAACAGAGAAATACAAAAATTAGAAATGGAATAATTAGGAAGAGGAGAGTAAGCTTTTTGGTATAGCTTAAGAGTTGATTTGGGGATAATAAGAAAGACACCCAGATGGAAAAACCAGCAGGAAGATAAAAACATGGTCCTATCTTTCTCCTATTGCTCTACCAAAGTACTTGGAGGAGACCGGCAAAGAGATTCTATAGGCTCAATGTAGAAGGATTAAACTGGAAAATGAACGAACATCTTAACTCTACTGCCTGCATATGTCATACATCACTAGGTATGGTATTACACCTCATTGTACCACATTTTATAAGAGGGGATTTTGGTGAAAAAAGCTGAAGCTGTTCATTTTCTATATCTCTTATTAGCAGCTGCAAGAGCTACAGATTGATTTCAGGCTACTGGGTGATGATTTACATGAGAAGATACTCAACAAACCTTTTTTACATAAGTAATTATGAGAAAAAGCTCCAGTCTTGGCCCAATTAATTTTCTATTCAGCAATCACATTGAATAAATTAATACAGGATTAGGAAGAAAGAATTATACAAAAGAATGCTAGCAGACTCCATTTTCCATTTATGTATAAACCATAGGAATCTTTTCAAGGTTTAATTTTAATTCTAAAAAACTTTCACCCCAGACTTTTTAAGACATTGTACCCTTGCCTACCCCTTCAGATTCCCCTTCATGACTTTTATCTGAGCACCTTATTTTGACTCACTATAAAACCTTGAAAACCAATTAGATTTGATTAAAAAGCTTTATACTAGGGGTGGGGAACCTGTAGCCTCAAGGCCACATGTGGCCTTCCAGCTTGTTGGGTGCGGCCTTTTGACTGAGTCCAAGTTTTACAGAACAAATCCTTTTATTGAGGGGATTTGTTCTGAAAGTTTGGATTCAGTCAAAGGGCCCCACCTGAGGACCTAGAGGGCCCACATATGGCCTTGAGGCCGCAGGTTCCCACCCCTGCTCTATACACTAGCTGATGTTATGCTGACATTGTTTGAACTGTCTTATTTTGTCCTTATGACTTTCTGTTCTCCATTTGTAAAATTTAGGCCATAAACTCCAGATAGGAGTTGCAATTGAAATATATTATCACATTTTGGGTGTTCAAATGTTAAAAAATAAAAAAAAAAGGATGACAGCTAGTAGTCTATCAATAGGATCTCTCTATTAAGGAATATTTTTCCTACTGACCACTTGAGTGGTAACTCACATTGATAATGATTATCCTGTGGTATTATACAATATTAAAGTGCTTTTTGAATCAAAGATCAGATTGTGTTCAGTATTTTTTAGTTTTGTATATTTTATTGATTTTCCAGATCACTGAAAATCAGTAATTCTTGTATGGCATATAAGTTACTTTCCTGACCAGAATAAACAAAATAGCTCATCTCCAACTCTGCAAGAAAACCAATTAAAATTAGCCTTGTTAACTTCCAAAATGGGCAGTAGACAATAATGGATTTTTTGCTTATAAAGTACTAACCACCTAGTATTCACTCTCTGGACTTTTCAAAGGACTGGAAGGCAGAAATCGAGGTATACAGCTTTCATGAGGCACAGAAATTAACTGTGGGTGATAATAAAATACCAGTTATGTAAATATGCCAAACTTAGGAAAAAAGCCGTATGCTTAAAGTCTATAAAACATCTCTAATCACTTTATTACATCCTCTGCTTCTTTTCCAAAAAGGCAAGATGATGTTAAGCTTTCACACTCAGTCTTGAAGTAAAAATTTCAAGATTTTTCCCCGTTTTAAAAAAATTAGTATTTAGGAATGACTCTATACCCACAAAGACAGTAGTGAGTGTGCTTAAGTCTAGGGGGGTTTTTTGAAGTTTACTTCACACAGTGTAGTGAACAATACAAACTTTTAAGTATTCTGCTGAAAAAGTCTAACTAAATATTGAGAGGAAGTCCAAAATAAGGAGAGAGACCAAAAGGAGTTGACATTTTCTGCATATGAAATGTTTCTTTTTACCACTGCATAAATAAAATGAACACTCACCTCTGGCCTTTATCTTCATCCCTGAAACTTCTCAGGGAACCCTGTGTTAGTCTGGGATCTAGGCATTGACCTCTGGCTTCATTCTAGGGCCTTCTACAGTACTACTTAGGCCATTTCCAGATCAGATCCATCTTAAATTGCCAGCTCCTGCTTCCTGACCAGACCCTCCCAGGCCATACCTTTACCTGCTCCTGACTGATATGTTGTGCCCCCTGGGCCTTACACCATCACAAAATGCCACAGATTGGACCTCAAGGGAAGATTTTGAAGACATGAATCACCTGTTTCCTCAATAGACCTCTCTTCATTTACTGATAATCTACCTGAACTCATTCTATAATGGGCAGTATGCTTCAGGGCTTCTTAAACTTTTTCCGCTAGTGACCCCTTTTCCCATTTCGGCAGCATTTGTTGGTGTTGTGTGGCCTGAGGGCATATGCAGTGCAAGGTGTGCATGCTTTGTGTTCAGAACCAAGGCTGCAGTGAAGTTGCACAACACAACACAGGCAAGTGCTGCCAGAAACACCTCGGATTCATTACGCATTTGATTTTTAATCAATTAATTTTTGGTTGTTACGTGTTCAGAAACCTTTGGCTATTGCCAAATATTCTGCAACCCTGTATCGGGTCGTGACCCACAGTTTAGGCAGCACTGGTATACTTCCACCCTACCTGACTCTCCCCCTCTCAGTGATTCTGAACCCCTGGTTGTCACTGTACAAAGCCCATCCCATAACCCCTGCCTGCTCTCCTACTCTCATCCCCACTCAAATGCCTATTCAACACCTCCAATCCCAACCCCTCCCTTTCACCAATGCCCACTTCACATCTACCTACTCCTTCCACTGTGCTCTTTGGAATGCCTGTTCCTAAGTTAACAAACTTACTTTCATCTTAAACTTTTCCTTTTTCTATTCCCTCAATCTTCTGGTTCTCATTGAAACCTAGCTCCCTCCTGATAACAATGTATCCCTGGCCAGCTCCAGTACTGGTTTGTACACGTATTCACACCATCCAACTCACTGGGTGTGGTGGAATACTTCTTGCTCCCATTACCATTTCTAGACTCTCTCACTACCACCCTCACTGAGTAAACTCTACTCCTCTGAAGCTACTCAATCTAAATTTATCACCCAATCAAGACTCTTGTGGCTGGTATCTACCAATAGCAAGGACAGTCTTCCTTCTTCCTCAATAAGTTCAGAGCCAGGTTCAGTCCTCCTTTCCACCCCAATTTCTGTCCTTACCCTAAGGGACTTCAAAAACCATACTTCAATCCACACTCCCTCCCTCAAACACCTTAATCTCCTAGTTCATCCCATAGCTTACTTCTCCACTCCACCTTCAGACAGAGATGGTCATACCTTATTCTTGCCATTACTCACAGATGTTCCACTTCCATGGTCATGAATCCTGAAGTTCCTTTACATGATCATAATGTTTTATCATCCTATCTTTTCCTCTGTCGTATTACCCCTAATTCTGTACTTTGTGCTCACTGTGACCTTCAATCCTCCAATTCTTTTTTTTTTCTAGGCCATTACTCTTGTTATGCTACTCTCTTCTCTTTTTCCTATTGAAACTCCTTAGATATGAATAGGCATTGCACAGGAAAAGGAAGTATAGATGAATTACGATCTGTATCTTGAAAGAATACCCTATGCTTTTGTCATTACAGACCTAGTGGAGTATTTCTTTTCAGAGAGTTATGTCAAGGGAGTTTTCAATTACTGAACAAGATGCTAAGTTATCACCTTAGGTTTAGAGTATGAGTAAAGACTTTACCACCAAAAAAAAGGCATACCAAAATGTCTTGTAGGTTTCATGTTGTACATTACTAACAGCCATGTGCTTGCAAGATTCAAAATTAAAATAAGCCTCAATAATATATAAGTTTAGGAAAGGAAATGGGGCAATTTTCAAGAATAAATAACATGGACAATAAGTGGTGTACAAGACAGAAAAGGATTAAGATGAGCTCTAGCAAGACAAAACAAAATGTATCAGTAACTGAATAAGCAATAATTTAATTACATAGTTAGAGCATATTTAAGCACTGCTGTGAATGCCTTTGCTATAAAATGAAATTCTAGGTGATAATTTTGTATGAGCAGTAAGATTATCTTCTTATAAGTACAAGATACTTAGTAATATTGTCTAGGATAGTTAAGTGGCAAGTTTTAGTTATATTTTATACTAAAACTTAAAGTTGTTTGTACACAGGCACTGCAAAGCATTTTACTTATCAAAACACCAGCAAGTATTAGGATATTTGCCTCAAAATAATAAACAAATTTATCTGGATGATGCTATTAACATTATGAAGCACCAAATACCCAGCAACAGAAAACATACTCAAATGTTTAGTGTGACAATTTGCTTTGTATCACTGCTATTTAAGCTGCAACACATGCTATAGGTGTTTGGGAAGAGAAAGACGAAGTAAACTTGGCATACAGAAGAGGTACGGTATGGGTAAAACCCCATTCTGCCAAGAAGCCTCTTTTAACTCCACACAAAATCACTTTTCAGTTTCTATGACAATTCAAACTTTGGTTTCAAGAAGGCTTTTGTGAAAAGGTCAAACCACTTATCAAAAGCTGAAATAAAAGCTCCATATTCTACTTGGGTACTCTTAACCCTCAGATGCTAGTACCCTGGATTCCCCCTGAATTGGTGATTTACAGGTGAATGGTATTTGTTATCAACCCTTAAATTCACCTAACCACTCCACATTATTTTTAAGATTTTCTTCTTTCTAGGAATGAAATAGCAGCATAAGCATTAGATATGGTAGGAAGAGAGAATTCAAAATCTGGGCTTGATTTATTGTTTTTAACTACCAAGAGAAAAACAATCATAAATTTCACTCACATACCCAGTACTTGTCAGAAGACTTGAAACCAGGTTTTCCTAACTCTATGGCCAGCCTTTTTTTTAAATCTATGTCACTCTGTGTATCCCAGCAAGTATGAGTTATTCTAATTTTAATATTTAATTACTCTTGCTATTGAAAAAAAATCTTCTCTATGCCTAACCTAAATTCCAAATACTGAAAAAAACCTATTTCTTCTTTTTCTATTTTCAGAGGAAAAGGAAAATATGAGATCTCTAAATTGGTTATCTTTCAAGACTATTAAGCTTCTTTTCAGATTCCTTCCTCTAGGCAAAATTTCAGTACTTTTATTTTCCCTCACTGGTTCACTGTATAACTCTTGAGTCATCTTTGTAAATTTCTTTTCAGTGCTTTCTAAATTGTCAGAGACTCAAGTTTTGAAACTTGATAAAACTTAGTGTGATTAGCATTAGGTACAATAGAAAGATTAACTTATAGAGCTTCCATCCTATATAGGTTCAACTAGTGTGATACTACTGACTCATGAGTACTGTGCTGTTAATAAGATGTATTTCCATGTGTCTGAACACTCCCACATCTTGTAGCTAAGTGTGCTCTTAGACCAAGTGTCCTTACCACAATTAATTATTTGCTTCTTTTCATGACTTTTCATGGTAATTTTGAATCCTAATTCCTTTCTGCAGCAGGCTATTCCAGAGTGGGTGTCATCTGTGAAATTAAAGAGCATACTTTCTCTACAGTTAACGAGAACATCAAATGTAGTGAGGCTACAACTGACTAGCTTGCCATAGTGGAACGAGCACTAGATCTGGAGTATGAAGACCTGGGCTTGATTCCTGCCTGGTATTTCCTAGCTATGTGATCGTGGACAAATGACTTAGCCTCAATAAGCCTCTCTAATCTTTGTACAATGGGTAAGACTTCCACTGACTGTCATACGTAAGTGTTGAGAGGAAGGTGTTTAGTAAACTTTAAAGCACTCTATAAATGCTTATATTTTTAGCATTACTCCCCACAAATGCAATTTCCAAATAAAACTGACAATTCTTTTAGGCTCTGCCCACTAGATTGATAATGATCTGCTAGTAAAAACTCTTTGAAAGAAAAGGTAACAAGAAGTAAGCTAGTGGCTTACTCAACTTGACAGTAATGATCAGCAAATATTTTTGTCTTCATGTAAAAGATAGCTCCTTGTGAGGTCTTCATACCTGCCCATCCAGTGTAGACAGTGCAGTCCCGACGGTCAGCTGATTTTAGGCCCATTTCCATCTGCTGAAGAAGCTCTCGAATCTTATTGTTTATACGTTGTGAGAATTCAGTAGTAAGCTGTAAATATTAAAAAAGAAAAAAAATACATGTGATAAAACACAGGATATTTGATTCTCCTAGCAGTATGATGGACTGAGTGTCAAATTTGGAGTCCAAGACCTGAGTTCAAATTCTTCCTCCACTGCTTACTAGCTGTACAACTTTGGGGAAGTCCCTTAACCTCTCTTTCCTTCAGTTTTCTTATTTGTAAAATGGGGATAATGCATTTACCTTGCAGGGTTGTTACGAGGATCAAGCAAGATAATGTGAATAAACCTTAAGATGTTACATAAATATCTATTCCCATGAGAGTGCAAGCTCTTTCAGAGTAATGATTATTTCATTCTCTTTATTTGTATCCCCAGAGCCCAGTGGAGTGCCTGGCATTTAGTGGGCACTTAATGAGAATTTTTCCCAAATAAATGGGCTGGCATTTGATTTTCCTTTAGGAGCACATTTTTTCTGCTTGTCCAAACCATCCAATTATTTGTTAAATTACTCAAGAGTTCCATGATTGCTTGCCATTCTGAGTGGGCCTTGGTGACATAATTTCCTTAAACCTTCCTAGAAAGTTTCAGGTAGATGACAATAGTAAAACACGTTTTCATAGAGTATATGTGCTCATTGAGAGCAGAGCCTCTGTTTTTGCTATTTTTTTTGTATCCCTAGCATTTAGCACAGTGCCTGGCACATAATCTCTTCGTAAATGCTTGTTGCTGATGACAATAGCACTTAATTTATAAAGCACTTAACCTTCAAGAACTCTTGCCACAGAGAGTTCAAATCTCAGTAACCCTATTTTACAGATGATGAAACAAAGGCTCAGAGTAGCTGCCACTTGTCCGAGGTGACATGGTTAGTAATTGTTGAAGCTTCTAAGTATACTACTCTCCACTACAACATACTCACTCTCAGTACTGAGACACGGACAATACCCCTTTTCTTTTTCCTTCTAATTTAATTCAATAGAACAAAGGTTTCTCAGATTAAATAAACCAAACAAAAAGCTAATGATAAATAAAATTTCCAGAAAATGGGAATACTTTACAGCTTAATTCTCCATGTATTATCTACTCTATGTCTACAGACTATTAATCTATTAAGTTACAATGATTTTAAAAATTGAAGCATTAGAGGATATTAACTGGTTTTTCAAGCTGCTGTTTTATTAGTCAAACAGCAATATTTTTTTCCCAATTATTTCCCCTAAAGGTATATTTTAACTACTTTTGTTATTAAAAACTCATTAAGAGTAGTATGGAAGAAAAAAGTGATCCACTGATCTTATTCAAATTTCAAGTACCAGGGCCACACAACTATCAATTACATACACCTATATAACTTCTTCATTGCACTATTCATTTTTCTGTGGAGCAAATATCCAATGTTATGTTTCACTAAGATAAGAAATATCGTTTAAGCTTCTATCAGGTTAGAAGCTTTAAGAATATTATATGTTTATTGGGATGAAATGCACATAAAAAGTCTATAAATCAATGACAGTATATGGTGAGGAATAAATATAATCTCATGTACCTAGCCAATATAAACTGTTGTTATCATCCTCATTTCACTTCAAAGAAAAAAAAAACAGACTGGATGGGGGTATTTCAATTAGAGAAATATGTTTTTTGCCTAGCCTATAATATATAATAAAGCCATTCTACGATGTAGTACAGTATTCATTTGTAGCAAGTCATTAAATACTTGCTACTGTGGCAATAAATAACCTGAAGAAACTCTCAAAAACTAGCTTACAAGTCAATAAAGATGCCAGTACTTTCTTTTATTCATAGAATATCTCTTTTTAGATACATTCCACTATTTATGTGTCTAAAGTGAAATTTGGGAGTTAACATATTAAAGAGGGCAGATCTCTGACATTTGATCCCCTGTATTTTAATGTTTTTTGGAACTGTTTCTGCTTGTTTGATTTTGTTTTCTGGGGCCTATCAGAAAAAGTGTGTTGTGTAATAAATTGTGATTATTTTTTTGGGTCTGGGGAATCTGGCTTAGACTTAGCACAATAGAGATGTGCTCTATTAAATACTTTTTTAAAAAAAGACAAAAAAAGTCTTCAGTGGTTTAGAACTAACTTATTGTGGTGAAGTAACAGAAATAAAGCAAAGTAAAAATGGAAAGAAATAAAATGATAGCACAGCATAAAATTAAATACCTAACATCAAAGGAATTATGAATACCACTTTCCTCCTTAAAAGCATTTTACATATAAGGCACACCCTGCATCCTCAGGGCCTTTGGTGTTGAGGTTCTGGCATGAAGTAATGTTACATAAGCAATGTTTTAACAGCTTTATGGAACAAGTCAGGACCTATTTTTGTGGCATCTCAATATTCAGTTAGCCTAGATTCAGAGTTAGTCTTAAACTGCTAAATGGAGCTATGAGATTTCAAGATTGCAAAGACCTTCTCACTGCAGTGACATTTAAAGACTAAAATCCAACCTCATTTCTCTAATCACAATCACAGTCCTTTTCTTTTATGTACCACAGAATCACAAAAAACTTTCTAGTTCTAATTTGTACTTAAAAATGAATAGCCTCTCTAGCACTGCTGAATAGAGTTCAGTCAGCCTTGAGGGAGATTGTCCAGTATCACCTCCAAAGTATCCCATTCTACTTTTTAACAGCTCAAAGTATTAGCATTAGTACTTCTCCTTTTATTTGGCCTAACTTGGTCACTTTGTAACTTCAAACCGGTAGTCTTAGTCTGGCCCTCTGGGGCAAAACAAAAAATTCCAATCCCATTTCTACATGACAGCCCTTTTAAATCCTTGACAACCCTTTTAAGTCCAAATTTTTTGGGGCTAAACATCCTGAGTTCTGCCAACGTTTACTTATTTGACATGAACTCCAGAGTCCCTTCATCAGCATGGCTGCCAAATGCTGAGAATCCATTTTAAGTGTTGTAGTTGATAGAACCTGAAAGAGATGAGTATTGCAAGAAGCCAGGGAAGTTAGGAGGCAATGGGGCAGAGCATTCAAGGAATGAGGAACAGTGAAAAGACATTAAATCCAGAGATGATTGTCAGGTGAGAAGAAGACAAGTTGGTGCTGTTAATTGGATCATAGAGGGTGAGGAGGAAGTGGAGTGTAAGATATCTGGAAAGGCAGGAAGGGGCTAGGTTGTTAAGGACTTGGGAAAAAATGGAGACTTTCTACTTGATCCTGAAGGGAACAGGGAGCAGTAGAGTTTATTGTGTAAGGAGGCGGGAGCTCAGTAATACTGTCAGATATGCTCTTTAAGTGAATTAGAATGGAGAGAGCATTGAGACAGACACCAAATACAAGGATACTGCAATAGTTTAGGAGAAAGGAGATGAGGACCTTCACTGAGATGTGAAGGTAGAAATGACAAGAGGTGACAACACATTAGATACATGTTGGGAGTGTATGTAAAGAGATGAGGCACACCCGGGTTATGAGCCTGGGTGACTGAGAGGATGGTGGTCCCCTCTACAGTATTAGTAAAGTTGGCAGGAAGAGAGAGTTTTGGGGGAAAAGAGATGAGTTTTGTTTCAGCCCTCCAGACCACTGTACTACACTGTACACTGCTCAACAAAGCTGCCTTAACCTCTTCCTGTCACTTAACCTGCCTCAGTTTCCTCAACTGTAAAATGGGGATAATAACAGTACCTACCTCCCAAGATTGTTGTAAAGATGAAATGAGATATTACTTGTATTTTGCATAGCACAGTGCCTGGCACATAGTAGGTACTTAATAAATTACCTTCCTTCCCCCAGGACTGCAATGCTCTCCCTTTAGGCTGTTGATCTTCCTGGTTTCCTTTAAGTTCAAAATAAAATCCCACTGTCTACAGGAAGCCTTTCCCTCTTATTTCTAGTGTTTTCCCTCTCTTGATTATTTCCTATTTATCTTGTATGTAGCTTATTTGTACATAAATAGTTGTTTGCATGTCGTCTCCTCCATTAGATTGTAAACTCTTTGAGGGCAGGGACTATCTTTTGCTCCCCCCCCCTTTTTTAAAATCTCCAGCACTTAACACAGTGCCTGACACATAGCAGGTTATTAATAGGTGTCTGTTGACTGATGTTGTTTCCTCTACTAGATGTAAGCTCCTTGAGGGCAGGGGGCTGTCTTTTGCCTCTTTTTAGCGTCCCCAAACGCTACGCACGTGCCTGGCACTTCATAAGAACTTAATAAATGTTTTGATTAATTGATCCTTTTCTCTTTCCTTTAATTTACCAGCAGGAAAATCTAATTGCGGAGCCAAGGCCCTGTTGAGAGGGGATGGGGGGAAAGTGGCAGGACTTGAATGACATCCCCACCCCCACTGCAATCCCCCCCCCAAAACAAACCAAAAAAAACCAAACCACACAACAAAACCAAAAAAACCAAAAACTCACCCTCCCTGAAGTGTCAAAGTATCCCAAGGCCTGGGATTTGCTATAATCTGGATAGGGATTCGTGAAGGCCCTGTCTGCCATGATGCCAGCCACGAACCTGCAAAACAGGGGCGAGAGAGAGCGCTGGGGCGGGCCGGGGCTGGGGGGCGGCCGCCAGCGCGGTCAGTCGGTCGGGTAGGCTCCGACGGGGACAGCCGCGTGGGGCATCTCCCACGCAGGGCCTCGCCCTGAGCCCTCGGGGGCTCCTCCACACCCGTACCTGGGACGAGCCGAGGATCTCTGCCCGCGCCCTTCCCTGCCCCACTTCGCCCCCTCCCCAAGGAGCCTTTTTTTTTTCCTTCCCCCAATAGAGACAAGGATGAAGCACCAAGCCCCTCACCCGTAGCCTCCGACTCTAAAAACAGAAGCGTTCTCGCCACGCCCACTTCTAGCCCACTCGGGCCAATGGGAGTGTCCGCCCGCCCTCGAGGGACCCACCCTTTGGTTGTCAGTTTGTTAAAGAGACAGGAGGACACTTTCGAACCTGGTGGGGAGAAGGTGCCGCTAACGCCTGGTCTCCTTAGACTTCAAGTGGCCCATCCCGCACTTCATACATCATCTGTTTTTTCCACCCCCTCCACCTCCCCTGCACGCACGCACAATGCCCCTCCCCACCTTGGGGCGGGAGATTTCATGCTCTTTCTTATCGCGAGATCTCCGCTCTGGCTGCGCGCAGAGGTAACGGCGCTTCGAGTCAGAACCCTCGGCTCCCGCACTGGGCTTGAAAGCCGGCTAGGTCTCCTTTGAGGCGGTGGTTTCCCATTCCTCACCCGATCTCGCGGGGCCTCGAGACGCCGACCTGGGAACACCTGCCCACGCTAGGTTGCCGGCGTCTGTTTCCTAAGCCTGGAGGAGCCCTTTCTACAACACCAAGCATTTGTTAGGCGTCTACTTTATGCCAGATACAATGGCTAAGCGCCGTGTGGATCCTGCGCCTGCGTGGTCGAGGCAAACCTCTATGCCCCCCTTGGATCTCCAGTCCACCAGGAGAGGACCTTCTTTTCTCCCCTGTCCCCTCTAATGCCAGTTCTTTAGGAACCCTCGGGCGAGGGGCTCCCTCCGAGCCTCACCTGGTGCAGATTAGCCCCATTTTTCGGCCCCGGGAAGCTGTCCAGCCGATTAAGAACCTGAAATCGATTCTTTGGCTCCGGGTCGTTCTCCATTTCTTGCTCGCGAGCCCAAACCACTCACTCAGGTTGGCTCCTCCCACAGCCTTAGAACCAGCCGCTTCTGGTCTTGGGCCCTTCCAGATCCCGGACCCAAACTCGGATTTGTTATGTCTGTTTGTCTGTCTAAACCCGAAATGTAACACTGCCTCTAAAAGTGACCTTGACCGTCCTAATGAATGTGCCGTCCTGCACATGTGCCGCAGACAGGTCATCTTACCCTCCTAACGTTAATACAAGCATAGATTATCCTCTGCACAGGGGGCGCTAATTTCATCCAGAAACCTTCAAGGTCAGACTTGCCCTTAGGCAGTGGTGAAGTGCAATGGAAAGAACCCAGGATTTTGAAGTTAGAGGGGTTATAATCCAGTAAAATGAAGGAGTCAAGTCACCTACTCTACACCAGGCACTGGGTTTAGCACTGGGGATACAGAGAAAGTAAAAAACAGTCCCAGCCCTCAAGGAGCTCACAATCTAATGGAGGAGATTTACAGACAATTGTATTGGGGGTTTGGTGTGTCCCTAGACTAAATATAAAAACGAAATATAAATTGGGAGATGATTTTAGAGGGAAGGCATTGACATCAGGAAAAGGATTTTGTAGAAGGTGGGATTTTATTTAAATCCCAATATAAAATAAAGGAAGCCCAGGAGACTAAGATGAAGAGAAACCATTCTAGGTATGGAGTACAGCCAGTGCAAAAGCCTAGAGTAGGGAGATGGAATGTCTTGCATGAGGAACAGCCAGGAGGTTAGTCACTGGATCAGCTGAGTACTGGAAGGTTATAAGGCATAAGAAAACTGGAAGGCAGGGAAAAGAATTTGCATTTTATTTTGGAGGTGCTAGGGAGTCATTAGAGTTCACTGAAGGGGGGACATAATAGCTAGCATTTGTATGATACTTTTATAAACCTCTCATTTGGGCCTCACAAGGTCCTCCTGGGATGTTATATGCTGTTATTATCCTCATTTTAAAGATGAAGAAACAGAGCCTGAAAGAGTTTAAGTGACTTGCCCAGGGTCACAAGGTATAAGTGAGGCAGGATGTGAAGTCAGGTCTATATGATTCCAAGTACAGTACTTTATGGACTAGGCCACTTAGCTGCCCAGCTGTTAAGTCACTTGCCACCCACTAGCCCAAGATCACATAGCTATTAAAATACAGAACTGGTAATGCAACTCAGTTCCTATATCTCATAATACAGTGCTTTCCACTAAACAAAGCTATTATAAACTCTGGAAAATGGAGGAATGAGTGTGGGAGAAGAATGCTTGTCATTTGACAAGTTAATTGTTTTCAGGGAATGTATCAGGGATTCAATGGGTATTTTGTTAAATATCAGTAAATTACAAAATATAAAATGAAATTAAAGACCAATTTTATTCATATAAATAAAAACAAAAAATGAAAAATATTATGTTAAGCATTTTAAAAAATCATTAAACATTTGCTACAAGTATCCCACATCTTAATCATGAGAAAGAATCTGCTATTTAAGTATATCCTATACTTAATAGAGAGAAGAGGAGATAGAATACTATAATATACATAGCTTTAGTGGAATGAGAAAGGTATGAGAGGTAAAATAATATGTTGATAGAGTGATGGCAAATTTAAAGAAAATGTCAAGAAGAAGAGTGATGAGATCCATTAATAATGTTGGAATATTGTAGAACTAAAATTAGAAGAGTTAGAATAATAGCAGAAAGTTTTAACATTGCCATTGTAGATAATGGATTGTAGAATAATATCCAGTTAAGGATCTTGTGGGAACTTAAGCTAGAAAGTAATCTCACAGATTAGTTAGAATATAAATAAATAGCTTACATGTATGAGTACATATGTCCATTTATATGTGCATGTATGTGTACATATATAATTATTATAAAATTTTAACATTTGCAGATCACTTCTAATTTTCCACATATGGAATTGGTCGAAGGAATGAGAGTTATTTAGCCTGGAGAAAAGAGGACTTATGGTGATGTGATAGCTATATTTGAAGATCTATAACATGAAAGAGAAATGAGATTTGTTCTGTTTGTCCTCACCACAAGTAGAACAATGAATGAAACTTTCAGAGGCAGTTTGAGTCTCAATGTAAGGAAAAACTTTCTTAACAATTACAACTGTTACTGTTGTTCATCCTTCTCACTTAAAGAGGACCAATGATATCATGTTGGGGTCAAGGGTCCATGTGTTCAACTGTGGCTGATCAGTCCAATATGAGCTTGGAATGCTGTACCATAGGTGGGGCATAAATAGTTCATTTGAACATTTTGGATAGAGATGTCTGCAGATTTGCACATCTCATGTTTCCTTTGTGCTACTGGGATTCTGGGCAACTAGGTGGTACAGTGGATAGAGACACTAGCTGTGTGACCCTGGGCAAGTCACTTAACCTTGTTTGCCTCAGTTTCCTTGTCTCTAAAATGAGCTGGAGAAGGAAATGGCAAAAGACGCCCGTGATTTTGCCAAGAAAACCCCAAATCAGGTCACGTGAAGAGTTCTCCATAACTGAAAAACGACTAAACATAAACAACACAGATTCTGCTTTGTTCATGGAGAAGCACTTTCTTTGATGTGGGTGGTCTTGTGTTAGTGTCTCCCATGTCTCACAAGTCAATTTCAGTGTTCTTCAGAGAAACCTTGATAGTGTCCTCATACCACTTTTTCTGATCTCTGTGTATTTGCCCTGTGTGAGTTGTCAGTAAAATAGTCTTTTAGGTAAACTTGCATTTGACATTCAGGCTCTGGCCAGCCCATTGGAGTTAGGATCTCAAGCATTTGAATGCTTGACAGTTAAGCTGGGGAAAGGACCTCAGTGTCTAGTACCTTATCTTGCCAGGTGATCTTCAGAATCTTCCTAAGATAATTCAAATGGAAGCAGTTCAATTTTCTGGCATGGTTCTGGTAGACTATCTGGGTTTCACAGGCATACAACAATGAAGTAAGCACAATGACTCTGTAGACCTTCAGTTTGGTATGCAGCCTAATACTTCTCTTCCACACTTTCTTTCAGAGCCTCGAAAACACAGTTAGCTCTGGCAATGCATGAATCAACCTCGTCATCAATGTGGACATGCCTAGAAAGTATACTGCCAAGGTAAGTGATCTTATTCACAGTGTTCAAAATTTCTCCATTTGCTGTAACTGATGGTTCAGCATATAGATGGTGTGGTGCTGGCTGGTGGAGAACCTCTCTGCTTTCTTGGTGTTGATTGTCAGGCCAGAATTAGTGTACCATTTCTCCTCTACCCCAGTGTAGCACCCTCTGATTCTTTTGGCTGGAAAGTGTTCTCTTCCTCTGCAAATTTCTTTTAAAACATTTCCTCGACCTTTCCTCCTTTGAACATACCAATGTCTCCCTTGTATCACAGTTATTTATGTATTTGTCTTTCTCCTTTCTATTCACCAATTATAATGTAAGCTCCCTGAGGTCAGAGACTTTATTTTTATTTTATATTAACATAAATATTTATCTTATGTCTTCAGCTACTAAAATAGTACCTTATACATTGTAAACTTTTAGTAAATGATTGTTGAATAGAACATTTGGAAAATTTTTCTTTGTAATTTTTAAATGTTCTTGGTAGTAAGTGTTACCTAGAGGCTTTAATGACAGCACTATGCCTTAAAATAGTTATAATAGGAATGCATTTAAATAGAGGGAATGAATTTCATATTAGATGATGTTAATTCCATTCTATTTATTCAAAGTTAATAAGGTACTATGTAGATACTAGTTATCGATAATAATGAATGAATGACAAGGCATTTATTAAGCAACTTTATTGTTGTTATTGTTCAATAGTTTCAGTTGTGTTTGATGTTCATGATCCCATTTGGGGTTTTCTTGGCAAAGACTCTAGAGTGGTTTGCCATTTCCTTCTTGAGCTCATTTTACAGATCGAGCAAATGAAGGCAAACAGGGTTAAGTGATTTGTCCAGAGTCAGTATCTGGACAAGTAAGTAAGTAAGTATTTGTAGTAAGTATCTAAGGCCAGATTTGAATTCAGGAAGATTAGTCTTCCTGACTGTAGGACTAGCACCCTATACATATCTATCTATATCTATATCTATCTATATCTATATCTATATCTATATCTATATCTATATCTATATCTATATCTATATCTAT